>NW_027210731.1:0-237500 GCF_029030835.1 Brachyistius frenatus
GCCTGGGCTCGGCTCGACCACAAGTTTGATCTGATGTACGCTAAGCGTGCCTTTGTTCACTGGTATGTAGGTGAGGGTATGGAGGAGGGAGAGTTCTCCGAGGCCAGAGAAGACATGGCAGCTCTGGAGAAGGATTACGAGGAGGTCGGAGTCGACTCTGCTGATGGGGAGGGAGAGGAGGAAGGAGAGGAGTATTAAAAGTAACCTCAAGGCCCTAAATGTAGAATGAATGGTTAATTAAAATGGTCAAAGAGCGCCATCATAAGTTCTCTGATGTAGTTCTGTCAAACATCTGGCTTATTGTTGGCATTTGTTCACTCGTGTTTACATGTTAGATGGTCTCTAAATGAACAACAAAATAATAGTAAAAGTTGTGTTTCTCTTTTTTTTTGATGATGTCACAATGTATCATGGAGATATTAAAAGAATTGACTGCTGGACTTGCTGTATTTAAATTTTTTTTTTTTTTTTTTATAAAAAAAAAAGGAAGTTGTACTTGAGACTATTTCCTGCTTTAGTATATTACACTAAGCTGTAGTTATTACTTATCTACAAACATGGATGAACTTTTAATGTATCATGCATCCTTTGAAGATTAAACATCTAGTTCTCAGCCTGTGAGCCTTTACAAAAAAACCTGTTTTTTAGGACTCAAAATTTCAGACGACTACTCTGCTCACAAGTAGCTGAATACGGCCGGGGTTTCGGCCTTTTAACACCAATGAGCACGAAATGCATTAACTTGTCACATCATCTCTAATTCCCGTAGTATCTGATTGTTATTGCTGCTGTTGACCAACTCGCCGCTGTTCATGAGGACCAGAGCAGCTGACTGAAAACAGACGTGGCTCGGAGTGAACGGAAGAAGAAAAGTATTGCGGGGTAACGCAAAGGTTGTCCTGAAAGAACTGATCCCCCGTGACCCTTCAGGGCCTCCGTAGATCTACAACAGTGCCATTGTGGCAGTGTTTTTTTTTTTTCTACCTTTATTGAACTGTTAAATGTCAAAACGTTCAATCTGAATGTTGCATACACATTTTTTTCATATTAGAATGATAAATTAAGTGATTTTTAGGGTTATTTCAGATGGATGAATTGCCAGTATCCCTGAAAAATAATGTGATTTATCTGAAAATAGATTCATTTCCTTAACAGGCTTAACAATTTGTACAGGTTCCTAGTAATGTTAAATCTTTAGACTCAATGTATTTGCATTTTTTTGGGGGGGGGAGTATTTGTAAATAAAGATCTCATATTTTTGTTCTATAATATCACAGTAACCTTCCTAAAGGAAATTCACGAACTAATTTATCCTGTAATTCACACAAAACTGATAAAAATGTTGTACAGAAAAAAATAAAATATATATACACATATAACAGGGATGGGAAAAATATTCATATCTCCTCCAGCCCCTCGGAAAAGTTTAAAAAAAGAAATTAAAGGAACTATGACGTTTTTCTGAATTAAAGATCATTGTTAATGATAACTGACTTTCATCTTGACTCGGTCTTTTATTGGCCCATTTTTATCTATTTTTCCTCAGTTGTTGCCGTGTGTCCCACCTTCTTTATTTCAATTTTAAAGGATAGAAATTACATCTCGAGTTGAACTACATGATATTTGCAGCAACATCAAATAGTTTGTTTAGTTTGTGGTTTTTATTAACTTCAACATGGTGGAGTCCAAAATCTGAACATCACTGCCCCCATTTAACTAAAATGAGTAGAGCGTCAGCTCTATAGTTAAAGTATATGTAAGCTTCAAAGTAACACTAAAAATATTATACCATGAGGTAAATGTTATGTTTCAGGGTTTGTCACTGGAGAAGAGTGAAACATGAAGTGTTTAGTCTGAATGAGAACGACAGAAACTTTATCTATTAAAACAGGAAATTGCTAACACTGCATCATTTCTGCCCTACATGATAAATGAATTAGAGAAGCTGACAATAGTGTGGTAAATAAAAGAGCTTTATTTTTTGACATTAATAAAGACACAGACCACCAAACATGGAGTAATGTCTTTTTAATACTCTTCCCCGTCATCTTCCTCTCCCAAACTATCTGTTCCGACCTCCTCGTAATCCTTCTCCAGAGCTGCCATGTCTTCTCTGGCCTCGGAGAACTCTCCCTCCTCCATACCCTCACCTACATACCAGTGAACAAAGGCACGCTTAGCGTACATCAGATCAAACTTGTGGTCGAGCCGAGCCCAGGCCTCTGCAATAGCAGTGGTGTTGCTCAGCATGCACACGGCCCTCTGGACCTTGGCCAGGTCTCCACCGGGAACTACGGTGGGCGGCTGGTAGTTGATGCCCACCTTGAAACCAGTGGGGCACCAGTCCACAAACTGGATGGTGCGCTTTGTTTTGATGGTGGCGATGGCAGCGTTGACATCTTTGGGCACCACGTCACCACGGTACAAGAGGCAGCAAGCCATGTACTTGCCGTGGCGAGGGTCACATTTGACCATCTGATTGGCCGGCTCGAAGCAGGCGTTTGTGATCTCGGACACAGTGAGCTGCTCGTGGTACGCCTTCTCGGCAGAGATGACGGGGGCGTAGGTGGCCAGAGGGAAGTGGATACGGGGATAGGGCACCAAGTTGGTCTGGAACTCTGTCAGATCAACATTGAGGGCACCATCGAAACGAAGGGACGCAGTGATGGAGGACACGATCTGACTGATCAACCTGTTCAGGTTGGTGTAGGAAGGACGCTCGATATCGAGGTTCCTACGGCAGATGTCGTAGATGGCCTCGTTATCTACCATGAAGGCACAGTCGGAGTGCTCGAGGGTGGTGTGGGTGGTCAGGATGGCGTTGTAGGGCTCCACCACAGCCGTGGACACCTGGGGAGCTGGGTAGATGGAGAACTCCAGCTTGGACTTCTTGCCGTAGTCGACGGACAGACGCTCCATCAGCAGGGAGGTGAAACCGGAGCCGGTGCCGCCACCGAAGCTGTGGAAAACCAGGAAGCCCTGAAGACCGGTGCACTGATCAGCCTGAAGACAGAGAGGGAGAGACGGAAACCACATACGAGATACAGTCATGTCATTTGATTTGCCAATTTGAAGTTAAATTGGAAAATAACCGGTATGAATTCACCCACCAGTTTGCGGATCCTGTCCAGAACCAGGTCGATGATCTCTTTGCCGATGGTGTAGTGTCCACGGGCGTAGTTGTTGGCGGCATCCTCCTTTCCAGTGATCAGCTGCTCAGGGTGGAACAGCTGGCGGTAGATCCCAGAGCGCACCTCATCTAAGGAGACAAAAACGGGCATTGATTTAGGCGTGGTTCATTGACATCCAGATATTACACTTCTATTTACTTAGATTAAAGTTCAGTTTGAATTGAGGACACTTACCGATGACAGTGGGCTCCAGGTCCACAAAAACAGCTCTGGGGACGTGTTTTCCAGCTCCAGTCTCGCTGAAGAAAGTGTTGAAGGAGTCGTCTCCTCCTCCCCTGGTCTTGTCACTTGGCATCTGTCCGTCCGGCTGGATCCCATGTTCCAGGCAGTAGAGCTCCCAGCAGGCATTACCAATCTGGACACCGGCCTGACCAACGTGCACTGAGATACACTCACGCTGTGGAAAGAAAGAAAGAAAGAAAAGAAAGAAGAAGAAAAATAAAAAAAAGAGTAAATCCAGTTCATTCTTTGTAACTAGAACTCCATTTATATATAAACACACACACGGAAAACTTGGTTGGCTGAAGAAAGACAGAAAGAAAAGAAAAAAAAAATTAAAATCCTCGGTCTACTTTTCACCGATTACTCTCAAGGAGACTCATCACATGTTTAGGACTGCGCTTGATCTAATGCAGCATCCAAGGAAGAGAAAAATAGGCTCCTTTGTTAAAAAAAATGTGACGCACAAACAGCATGACTACAGCCGCCTGACATGTTGCGCACACAGTCTGAACTGAACATCTTTAGGGACAGAAATATCACAAAGAGGCTGACTGTTCATGGACTTCAGAAGAAGAAGAAAAAAAAAAGTCTTTGTGTCGAGAACAAACATTTTCACATCAAAGTTAAGAAGTGGAACAAACCAAACAGCTGCAGCTGGTTAGAGTTTTAACAGACTGGAAGATTAAACATTAAAAAAAAAAAAAAGCTCAAAGCTTTGAGTGAATAGGTTTTGTTTGAAAAAGCCTGTGGTTGCAGTTTCATAAAGGCCCCCTTCAAAGAGGCACTAGAAATCAGAGGAATGCTTCAGGCTGGAAGTACACCGACCTAATAGGTCCATGGGCGAACGGAGAGAGGGAACCGGACAGCCTGAATTTGGGCTGTACCCCTTGTCGACTTCCACCAAGCACGACTCGCTTCATGACGAAGTTTAGATAACAGTCTGAAATGTTCATTTTTTTTGTACATTATTCTCTCTCAGTTCAAATGTTAACATTTAATTCTGCTCATTCAAAAGTTTTTATTCCGTTATCTTTCTGTTACACTGTCAAAACAAATCCTTTTTTTTTTTTTTATTTTTTAATTTTTTTTTTTAAAATTTGGTTAAAACAACACCACTAACTTTTTAAACTCACCATGGTTCCGGATGTTGAGAAGAGTTGAGGAAGAGGAAGCAACAGAGTTAGCTCCAACGAACGGGCCTTGATGAGTCCAGTGCTGGAGGTAACTAGCGCCTTTCTGCTAGGCGGGGCAATTTATACTTTCTGACCGGCCGGAAACGGGCTGCTGAATCCGATTGGTTTGACGTCACACGGGCCGCGTTCCTATTGGTCAAAATGAAACAGTTTGCTTTTTCATTGACACGCCACGAGCTCCTTCGTGAAAGTGGGGCAATTCAACTGACAGCAGTCGGTTTTGCACCGGAAGTGAATACTTTAAAAAAAATAAAAATAAAAAAATAAAAAGTTTTGTAATCGTTATTTACTTTTGTTTTCTATTGTTTTCACACGTCAGTTACTTAACGGAGTCTTCTAAATGTTTCTATTTTCAGACTGGCTGTTTCCTGATATTTTTAACCCCCCGAAAAAACAGAGTATAACTAGTACTCAATAACCTAGTAATACGACATTAAAAGTCAAACTTTGCCTTCAAAATACAAACTATTAGTAGTATTAATAAAACACATAATACAAACACATAATACAAAATACATACAGCTTGATAGAATAATTTTATATTTCCCAAAGTAGTTGCCGCGACCCTCCAAAGCCTCACAAGATAAACCTGAAGGGTTGTCAGATGATTAAAGTGGTAGAAATAAAATAAAAGAAGACAAGTTCTGCTTCACAAATTTGTACTCATATTTGTGGATTTTTTTTTTAGGAATCTTTATTTATTTATTTTTTAATAAAATAGATAAATGTCCCTCACTGGGCCTCAAATATGTAATCAAATAATACGATTTGAGACAATCAGAGGACAATAGTCATCTGAAATTTTGAGAGTCCTAAGAAACTGCTTTTTTTGTAAAGGCTCACAGGCCTTAAACTGAGAACTACATGTTTAATCTTCAAAGGATGCATGATACATTAAAAGTTCATTTTACAATACATCCATGTTTGTAGATAAGTAATAACTACAGCTGTCAGTGCAATATTTCCTTTTGAATTGTAATATACTAAAGCAGGAAATAGTCTCAAGTACATTTAGCTTAACATAGTACTCATTACTGTAGACTACTTTAGTTACCGTCTAAGACATAATTCCTTAGTTTTAAGTAAAGGAAATGAAACTTGATATTTTGACAATGTTTATAAAATCTTGTAATAATATTTCTTTTAATTGGCAGATGAAAACATTGTTTTTGACATGTATTTTTCATTTATTCTTACATTTGGTGGATTTCCTTTCCATCACAGCCTCCTCCTGGAGCTTCAAGGTTTTGATGCACTAACACTCTGCCACCACCAGAGGGCCCCATATATCAAGAGCTTCATCATGCTGAAGAGAAGATGGGAGTTTGTGGACTGTCATGAAATAATGCTGCCGGTTAAACATGTTTTGGGAAGTTTTTATCATTAAAACTTGACCCCAATAATTTATGCAGCCCCACATGTCCATATAAATTCACTTGTTCTTTATTTCCACTTCTCATTTAAGCCACTCTAAAGAAGCACTTTAACATGCATTCAAACTAATAAACAACTATGTAATAGACTAATACAGAATATCACAAGGAACCTTTTAAAGTATTGTGATTTATTTTAGTTTTAACTTCCGAATGTCTTTAAAACTGTTAGTGTTTGTTTTTGTGACTTGGCTGCTGTAACGCTAATAAATACATACAGCCATTGTCATGATCAGGTGAGTAGTAGAGCCAAAGAAACTCTTTCAGGCGCATTAAGAGTAATGTTTTGTGTCGAGCCGGGTGTGGAACCGGAAAGATTTGGCATTTGTGTGATCAGTATTTCATAGTTTGAATGAATTCTTTAGGGTTTTCAGTATGACTTCTTTTTCTGGAAAAAAAAATTGAAAGACAAAATCCAGCAGTTAACTCCTTTAATATCTCCATGGTACATCTGAACATCACAAAAAAAAAAGAAACACAATTTTTACCATTATTTTGTTGTTCATTTAGAGACCATCTAACACATAAACACGAGTGAACAAATGCCAACAATAAGCCAGATGTTTGACAGAACTACATCAGAGAACTTATGATGGCGCTCTTTGACCATTTTAATTAACCATTCATTCTACATTTAGGGCCTTGAGGTTCCTTTTAATACTCCTCTCCTTCCTCCTCTCCTTCACCCTCAACGGAGTCGACTCCGACCTCCTCGTAATCCTTCTCCAGAGCTGCCATGTCTTCTCTGGCCTCGGAGAACTCTCCCTCCTCCATACCCTCACCTACATACCAGTGAACAAAGGCACGCTTAGCGTACATCAGATCAAACTTGTGGTCGAGCCGAGCCCAGGCCTCTGCAATAGCAGTGGTGTTGCTCAGCATGCACACGGCCCTCTGGACCTTGGCCAGGTCTCCACCGGGAACTACGGTGGGCGGCTGGTAGTTGATGCCCACCTTGAAACCAGTGGGGCACCAGTCCACAAACTGGATGGTGCGCTTGGTTTTAATGGTGGCGATGGCAGCGTTGACATCTTTGGGCACCACGTCACCACGGTACAAGAGGCAGCAAGCCATGTACTTGCCGTGGCGAGGGTCACATTTGACCATCTGATTGGCCGGCTCGAAGCAGGCGTTTGTGATCTCGGACACAGTGAGCTGCTCGTGGTACGCCTTCTCGGCAGAGATGACGGGGGCGTAGGTGGCCAGAGGGAAGTGGATACGGGGATAGGGCACCAAGTTGGTCTGGAACTCTGTCAGATCAACATTGAGGGCACCATCGAAACGAAGGGAAGCAGTGATGGAGGACACGATCTGACTGATCAACCTGTTCAGGTTGGTGTAGGAAGGACGCTCGATATCGAGGTTCCTACGGCAGATGTCGTAGATGGCCTCGTTATCTACCATGAAGGCACAGTCGGAGTGCTCGAGGGTGGTGTGGGTGGTCAGGATGGCGTTGTAGGGCTCCACCACAGCCGTGGACACCTGGGGAGCTGGGTAGATGGAGAACTCCAGCTTGGACTTCTTGCCGTAGTCGACGGACAGACGCTCCATCAGCAGGGAGGTGAAACCGGAGCCGGTGCCGCCACCGAAGCTGTGGAAAACCAGGAAGCCCTGAAGACCGGTGCACTGATCAGCCTGAAGACAGAGAGGGAGAGACGGAAACCACATACGAGATACAGTCATGTCATTTGATTTGCCAATTTGAAGTTAAATTGGAAAATAACCGGTATGAATTCACCCACCAGTTTGCGGATCCTGTCCAGAACCAGGTCGATGATCTCTTTGCCGATGGTGTAGTGTCCACGGGCGTAGTTGTTGGCGGCATCCTCCTTTCCAGTGATCAGCTGCTCAGGGTGGAACAGCTGGCGGTAGGTCCCAGAGCGCACCTCATCTAAGGAGACAAAAACGGGCATTGATTTAGGCGTGGTTCATTGACATCCAGATATTACACTTTTAATTACTTAAATTCATTTTCAGCTTGAATTGAGGACACTTACCGATGACAGTGGGCTCCAGGTCCACAAAAACAGCTCTGGGGACGTGTTTTCCAGCTCCAGTCTCGCTGAAAAAGGTGTTGAAGGAGTCGTCTCCTCCTCCCATGGTCTTGTCACTTGGCATCTGTCCGTCCGGCTGGATCCCATGTTCCAGGCAGTAGAGCTCCCAGCAGGCATTACCAATCTGGACACCGGCCTGACCAACGTGCACTGAGATACACTCACGCTGTGGAAAGAAAGAATTAGAGTTAATGTTAACCAACTGTGTTTTAACTACAACTAATCATGTACTTCAGATTATTAATTAAATGAGTAGGTCAACTTAAAAACCTGAGGACCGAATGAATGAGGTAGAAATACAGACTTCATACCGCACCAGATATCACAACCTCATGACCGAGTCACCTGATAAAAGCCAATATGTTACACATTTAGTGTTTGAATCAGTTTATTCAAGCGAACACGATCAATGACGGTGCATTTAATATGATCAAGACAGAAAAATGATTTTATCTGACAAAAATACGATGTAGCAATAAATAAATTGATTTGTACCTAAATCAATCAATGCAGATCACTCCAACTGTAACCAGGTCAAAATCATTTCAACAACTGGGGGGGGGGGAGCTCCTTTAGCCACCACCCGTGGCTGTTAAATGAGCTAAAGGTAAATTGTCAAATTACAAAAAAATATATATATTTCTGAATTAAATCGCGTATATAAACCAAGCATCGAAATAAACACGTCGAACGTGAAAGCGCGTTAAACGTCTCTCGCCCTGCTCTGGTGACGTCACACACCCCTACGGCGGATGAACATGGACTCTCCCGAGGGACCAGGGCGGGTCCACAGATAAACGCACTGCAGCCGTTAAGGCCGGACAGTGATGGGAGACAACCTGCTGCATCAGACGGCGGTGAGGATGAGGTGGACCGTTAGCGACGACGACAGCCCGTAAATTACGGACAAAAACACGAACTAATCCCCCGTCCACCTCTAAAATGAGGGAGGTATCCAATCCCTCCCTCCCCTGCTTAGCTGTCTTCATTACTACAAATAGAAAACAGCGCCTTCCTGCCACAGACGAAAAAAACAAAACCTCTTTGTTACTCGCCGGCCAGCCATTCATTGTCTACATTTATTCCCACAACGTCTGACAGGTGACTTATCAGTCATTTTGTCTATAGGAGGCGGGACAATTTTCCTTAATAGTGTCCACAGGGAGACAGAAACCCGTTCCCACATTTGCCCATTACAAAACTATGCAAATGTTTAAATGCTTTCCAGCTGGATAAAACCCTCGAAGCTCCCATTTCGGTAATTTACATCAAAGACTCATAATGCCAATAAATCGATCTCACGTTAAACATTTTAGTTATCTTAGATTAAAAGATTTTTAGTTTACTCACCATTTTTGCTTTTACTTTGGAGATGAAACAACAAGGATGGAGATAAACTTTACTTTCACGACCGACTGTCAAGGAGTCCTGTGTAAGAAGCTGTTGGGTTTCAGGGTGCGGGGTCTTTTATACTCCTCTTGCGCGGAGAAAGGGGAGCTGTATCCGATTGGCTGGGAGTCACATGCGCTCGTCTCCTATTGGTTTAACACTGACTGTCATCTTTCGCACAGAAGAGGCCTTTTTTTTTTTTTCTTTTCTTTCTCACAGCAGTGCAGAAATTTTTAACCATTATCATCGTTGAAAAATCACAGTTTTACAAGCAGCATCAAAAGTGGCTTGAGCAAAAATGCCACAATATGAGATGCAGAGCAGGTAAATATACGTGGTCTAGAAATGATGATGGTAAAAAGAGAAAAAAATAAAACCTTAAGTCAATGTGCACAAAGGGTTTTTTGTAATGTACAGTCATGCTAGCAAGATTAGATTACCAACAACGGGGACAACTGTCAAGGCGGGTCCAAACGTCCCACTTTACCAGGACCATTGGGGTCCACATGAATTAATTAAAACCTAAGATGTGGAAAATGTTCACCACTGACGTACATTAACTATGTCGGCATCTCTATCCTTTATCTTGTGGCCCCAGTTTTGTTTTAACTCTGCATCTCTTTTATAAGGTATTTACAGAAAGGAAACTACAGCAGAATAGTATCATAGAAGAACTGCAGGGCTACAACCAATGTTATTTTCATTAGCTGTAAATAAGACAATTATGGTTTTAAATAAATCCTTAAAAAGCAAACATTATCATTCCCCCTAAACCCAAATCAAGATGTTCAAATGTCTTTTTGCCCCACCACAGTCAAAAATGGAACAAAAACACTGGAAACAGGCAAATGTTAACATCTTGGTTTAACGACCAAAAGAGTTCATCAGCCAGGAACACAAACATGGAGGAAAGATGACAGATGGCTTGTGAACGCCGCCGTGTGGAGGATGTGACATCATCGAACCGCGCCCGGTGAAATCCAGCGGTGAGAAATCATTCCAGTTCACACATGCTTTTATTTTGAAGCTCCAAGTCTCTATTAACATGTTGTAGATCACTGCTGCAGATGAGCCCGGGATTCCTCCTGGACCTGGTGTCTTCCTGGACCTGGTCTCCTCCTGGACCTGGTGTCCTCCTGGACCTGGTGTCTTCCTGGACCTGGTCTCCTCCTGGACCTGGTCTCCTCCTGGACTTGGACCAGGTCTGGAACTGGTCTGTGTGATTCAAACCTCTCTTCTTCACATGTACTTCAGTGTTGAGATATTTTTTAAAACCTGGTTTCATTCAGATCCTTAAATCTTCGATGAGAGTGTCATGAGTTTTTCTGAACTCCTAAAGGTTCCGAAGGCTCGGAGAGTTCGGCCCTCATTCATGTAACGAGGAATCGGGCCGCTGGACCGTGCTCACTTCTAGAAAAACCCGCCTTGCTTCTATCAAGTCTCCATCAAGCGATTTGGCTGTCAGCCTGAAATCTTCTAGATCATCTAGATCTGCTTGACCCGGTCCAAAGAGGGCCGACCTGCCAAAAGCTTCATCACCCATTCCTGTTTTTACTGCATCAGTCACTGTTGTGTGTTTGAGCGTGTTGACCTGTGCATGAGTCATGCAAGATTCAACAACTCTGCCCCGCTCTGCTCCGACTCTCACTGCTGCCCTCCAGGTCCAGGCCACGGTCCAGGTCACGGTCACTGTCCAGGTCCAGGTCCAGGTCCAGGTCAATGTCAATGTCAATATCAAAGTCAAGGTCAAGTCTGGGTGATAAACTGGCCTCATGCAGTCCAGACCTGTCACCCATTGAAAACATTTGGAGCATCATGAAATGAAAAATACAACAGAGACCCTAAACTGTTGAGACCTTAAATCCTATATCTGGCCAGAATGGGACAACATTTCACTTTCAAATCTCCAGTGTTGTTAAAAGAAGAGGTGATGCGAATTTACATGATTTACAAATAATCACATTCTGTTTTTATTTACATTTTACACAGCGTCACGACTGTTTTGGAAACAGGGTTGTAAATTGAAAACACTGTTACAGTCAGTCATCTATATCTACAGATGCATTCTGGAATGAGCTCGTTATTTAACGAGATATGATGTAATCTTGACGATTAAGGTTTAATGTCCTGCCAGGATGAAAAAAATCAAACACACCTACAGCTTCTGAATTCATCACATCCACCTGCTCCGATCAACTTTACATGAATACAGAGGGTTAAAAACCAGCATATCATGTGGACACGCCCCCATACCAAGCCACGCCCCCAGTTGGCCATCAGCACAGCTTCCAGAGCAGCAGGTCACACACAATCAAACTCAACCTGCAGGAGAAGAAGCAGAAAATGGCCGACTCAACCAGCAGCAGCTCCAGCTCTTTTTCATCCAACAACTGCTCCTCTTCCACGCTCAGAGACCTCACACACTCAGGTAAGAGCACACACCTGATAGGCTGCTCCAGATTGGGATGAAAGCTCAGGTGAAGCAGTCAAAAGCTCCACAACTTCAGCTGCAACAACAACAACAACAACCTGAACTTAAAGGCCGCTTACTGTCTCCAGAGCTTTCACACATCTCAATCAGCAGGTTGTCATGGAGTTGATCGGCTGCCGATTGGCTGACAGGTTCATCATATTTATGATGCTTAAATGTTTGTTGTAAACAGGAAGTGGACTGACCCTTCAACCTGCCAGCTGCTTTCCTGCTGTTATCCAGTTCTGGTGAGAGTTGACCTCTGACCTGTTAACCAGGAGACAAAGCTGTTTTGTTCTGAGTGAACTGATCAGCTGACTGATTCAAGAAGCAGTGTGTGTGTGTGTGTCAGTGTGTGGTTCCTGTTCAGAACTCAATAATCTGTTATTGGAACGTTCTCTGTGTTCCACTCGCAACAGAACCTTCGTGTAAAGTGATCTTTTGTTTGTTTCTGAGATCGTATTGATCAGAATGTGTGTGTAGTTTATTGATGACATCGTTGCATCAACACACAAATCCTGTTAATTACAACAGTCGTACAGAACCGGACCAGAACCTCAGACTGAACTCTGACAGCAGCTGGTGGTCTGTAAGAGGTTGTGGTATGTAGCTCCGCCTCCGTAATCTAATTCACATGACTTCATGTGTGTGAGGGTTAAATTGGGATTATACTGGGGGGGAGGTGGGGAACACGTCTGTTGAACAAACCAAGTTCCTGAAGGTTCCTGAGGGTCCCTGAGGGTTCCTGAAGGGTCCCGAGGGTTCCTAAGGGTCCCTGAAGGTCCCTGGTCATTCCCGCAAGTTCCCGAAGGTCCCTGAAGGTTCGTAAGGGTTCCTGAAGGTTGCTAAAGGTTCCTGTAGGTTCCTGAAGGTTCCCGGAGGTTCCTGAAGGTTCGTAAGGGTTCTTGAAGGTTGCTAAAGGTTCCTGAAGGTTCCCGGAGGTTCCTGAGGGCTCCTGAAGGATCCTAAGCATTCCTAAAGGTTCTCGAGGCTTCCTGAAGGTCCCTGAAGGCTGTGTTTCTGTTTCTGTTTCTGTTTCTGGTCCCGGTTATGGTTTTGGTTCTTGTTATGTTCCTGGTCCTGGTCCTGGATTTGGTCCATGTCCTGGACCTGGTCCCGGTCCTGGCTTGTCATTCTTTGTGCATCGTTGAGCTGAAAAGGATAAATTATTACCCATCGTGCTGTGCAGCAGCGGGTCTGTTTCTGAGGACGTGTCCATGTGTCTTCCAGCTGTCCAACCGTCTTCTCTGTCTCAGCCCTGCAGCTCATCCACTGGAGAGAACCCAGGAAGTCAGCGTCAGCGTTTGGCCTATCGCTGCTGATTCTCATCTCTGTGGCAACGCTGTCAGTCATCAGCGTGGTGTCCTACCTGCTGCTGGCCTGCCTCTGTGTCACTATCACCTTCAGGTGGGTGGGGCTTCAATTCACAGATCAATGACCTCAGAGAGAGGTGTAAATCACAAGAAATGATGTCATTTTAAGAGTTGTCTGCTACCTGTCTGCAGGGTTTATAAGTCGGTAATACAGGCGGTCCAAAAGTCCGACGAAGGTCATCCATTCAAGTAATACACAGACACACAAAATACCACAGTAACACACAGACACACACAGACACACAAAATACCACAATAACACTCAGACACACACAGACACACAAAATACCACAATAACACTCAGACACACACAGACACACAAAATACCACAATAACACTCAGACACACAATAACACACAGACACACACAGACACACAAAATAACAGACCCAAAATAACACAGACACATACAATAATACAATAACAAACAGACACACAGCATCAATCACACACAGTAACACAGTAAAGCACAATAACACCCAGACACACGTGTTCATGTCCTCCTGCCCCTTGTATTCGTCCCTCTCAGGTTTCTTCTGGACCGGGACATCTCGGTGTCCACGGAGGCGGTCCGCCAACTGGCTGATCAGGGTCTGGTCCACCTGAACTGGTTCAGCGCTCAGACCAGGAGGCTGCTGCTGGTTGAAGACCTGGTCGACTCTCTGAAGGTCTGTACTCTGTTAGCGTGGGGGCTAATGTTAGCATGGAGTCCAGTCCAATGTGATGATTACTATGGTTACAGGTGTTACCTCATCCTGTAGTCTTTTAAACTGGTCTTATGGTCCATCTAAGGCTTGAGGAGGGTCCTGCAGGGGACAAGAGTTCTATTTCAGGTCCTGGGGAGACTCAAAACTGACCAGCTGATCAGCTGTTTGTCGTCCTGTTTCAGTTGTTTATCATCATGTTTCAGCTGTTTGTCGTCCTGTTTCAGTTGTTTATCATCATGTTTCAGCTGTTTGTTGTCCTGTTTCAGTTGTTTATCGTCATGTTTCAGCTGTTTACCGTCATATTTCAGCTGTTTATTGTCATGTTTCAGCTGTTTGTCGTCCTGTTTCAGCTGTTCACCGTCATATTTCAGCTGTTTATCGTCATGTTTCAGCTGTTTATCGTCCTGTTTCAGTTGTTTATCATCATGTTTCAGCTGTTTATCGTTATGTTTCAGCTTGCTGCTGTCATGTGGGTGATGACATATGTCGGAGCTGTGTTTAATGGAGTCACCATCTTGATCCTCGGTGAGTGTTTGTTCCTGACCAGATTGTTAATTAATTAATTAATTGAACATAGTGTGATTGACTGTTTTTGTATTTGTGTCCAGCTGATATTATTTTCTTCACCACGCCACTGATCTACCAGAAGAAAAAGGTACGTCGCCGTTTCCTCCGTAACGTAGACAGAATGTGAGAAACAGTTTTATACGCCATGTTGGAAACATTGTTGACATTATGACTTGCTTCCTCTGACCTGAGCACACCTGTGTGTGTGTGTGTGTGTGTGTGTGTGTGTGTGTGTTCAGGCTAAGATTGATCATCACATCGAGTTGTTTCGATCGAGACTGGAGGAGACTCTGCAGAAGTAAGTAAACGTGTTTATTACATGTTTGAGATTAAACCACATGTGTGTGATTATTGATGGCCCCCGACGGTACCTGACAGAGACGATAAGAAATAAAACAGTTCCAAAGCAGACGGTCGGTTTCTGTCTCATCTTCTGAGTGTCCACAGCATCTGTCCGTCCCCGCTGTAGGACGATATCAGAGGACAGAAGCTGCATGACATGAATCTAGCTGTTAGAGAGACAAAGAGGACTGTGTGTCTCTGAACACTCTGTCCTCCACAGAGATGTCTCACTGTCAGCTCCACGCCGTCTCCTACCATCACTGATGTCATTGATTGGTCAGGAGGCGGAGCTTTTATACAACCCTGTTTCCTAAAAAGCTGTGTAAAATGTAAATAAAAACAGAATATTAGGATTTGTAAATCATGTAAACTCATATTTAATGAAAATAGACCAAAGACAAAATATGTTGAAACTGAGAAATTTTATAGTTTGATAAAAAACCAATATGCTTATTTGTAATTTCATGGCAGCAACTCGTTGCAAAAAACGAACAAAATTTGGGACAGGGTCAACAAAAGACTGGAAAAGTTGTGTAACCCTAAAAAAAACAAAAAAAAACACCTGGTGGAACATCTCACAACAAATTAGGTTATCTGGCAGCAGATCAGTGACATGATTGGGTATAAAAATATATTTTCAGAGAGGCAGAGTCTCTCAGCAGGGAAGACGGTGAGAGGTTCATCAGTCTGCGAAAGACTCAACGTAAAATTTCAAATAATTGTGGATTTCATCATCTACGGTTCATAATATCATGAAAAGATTCAGAGAATCTGGAGAAATCTCTACACAAGGGACAAGGCTGAAAACCAAAATTGGATGGTTGTGATCTTCGGGCCCTCAGGCAGCGCTGCATTAAAAAAAGACAATTCTGTTGTGGAAATCACTGCATGGGCTCAGGAACACTTCTGAAAGCCATTGTCTGTGAACACAGTTCATCACTGCATCCACAAATGCAGGTTAAAACTCTACCATGCAAAGAAGAAACCAGAGGAGAGGGACCATCCAACTTGTTTTCAGCACTCAGTTAAAAAGCGAGCATCTGTGATGGTACAGGGATGCATTAGTGCACATGACATGGATAGCTTGTACACCTAGGAAGGAACCATTAATACTAAATGATATATACATACTGTATGCTGTCATCCAGACAACGTCTCTTTCAGGGAAGGTCTTGTTTATTTCAGCAAAACAATGTCAAACCACATTCTGCACGTATTCCAACAGCATGGCTCCATAGTAGAAGAGTCCGGGTGACAAACGTTTACAGTGTTGTTAAAAGAAAAGGTGATGCAGCACAATGGTAAACATGACCCTGTCCCAACATTTTAAAAACATGTGGCTGGCATTAAAATCCAAATCAGCATATATTTTTCTAAAACAATACAATTTCTCCATTTCAACGTTTGATATGTTGTCTATTTTCAAATAAATATGAGTTTACATGATTTACAAATCATCACATTCTGTTTTTATTTACACTTTACGCAGCGTCACATCTTTTTTGGAAACAGGGTTGTAAGTTTTGATTGGTTATCTTGAACTTAGCTCTGCTAACTGATCAGGAGCAGGTTAGCGCTGCGGCATCAGTAACCATGGTTCAAGTCAAGAAACCGGACCAGAACTAGTCAGCAGCAGAGAACCTGCAGAACGGTGCAGGGAGAGGACAGGCAGGCAGGAAGGACACCCAGCTGACAGGGGTTTCTGTGTTTTCAGGCTGCAGGACAGGTTACCTGGAGCTGTGAAGAGAAACAAAGCTGAGTGACACCTGAGCACCTGTGAGTCTTCGCCGTCCTCCGATTGGTTCATCTGTCAGTGAATCCCCTGCTGAGCATTTTCTAAAAGTCCTCTAATAAAATCAGATGGATGACAAACGGTGAAGCTGTCTGCTGGTTTTATTCTGTCTCAAGGACCGGTCCACTGTTCGGTCCTTCCATGTCCCCCTGTGTCCCATTGTCTCTTCTGTCCATGTGTGTCTGATCAGATTAGATTTTGGAGGTCAAAGGTTACTGTGATCTCCTGTCCGCCCCATTTTCATGACCGCGATGCCGTCACTGAGGACAGAGGGACAGACTGTGTCCATCCTCCACATGTGGTCAGATCCTGAATGTGACTCACAACTGTGCTGATTGGAGACCTCTTCTGTGTCTATAGATCTGTGTCTATACGTATATAGACACAACACACACACACACACACACACACACACACACACACACACACACACACACACACACACACACACACACACACACACACACACACACACACACACACACACATACAACCTTAACACATTTAACAGATGAAACTTTTGTACTTTTATGGAAGTCCAAAAACCAAACATAATTCAAACATAATATAGAATTAATATCGCAGTATCACAGATTAAAGTATCAGTATTGTAGTATTATTAAGAGTTAGTAGCTCTACTAATTAATATTAATTATTTGGATTATTTGTTGAAAAGTTTTTTCTTTTTGAATTCATTATTTGTATTATTATTAAAATAATTTTATCTAATTTGATTAATTTAGGATGACACATATCAATAATGTGAACTGAACTCACCCTCCTGTAGCAAACGCCTGAAGATGGGAAGAACAAACACGTGTCATCCTGAACATAAAAACAACATGCATGAACATTATCACAGAAAATAAACAACATGAGAGGACCAATATGACCTCAAACATTCACCCTCAGGAACATGTTACATGTGAAGGTTGTGATGTTACATGTGACTGTTACATGTTACATTTGACCTATCAACCTACCTTGCGCATTTACAAATATCTCAAAATCCAGTGAAGTCGGTTTGTTCCAAACGCTCCAAAGACAAATTAAAAGCAGGAACACAAAATGTTGCAGGAAACTGAACTCTGCTCTTAGCTGCGTTTGTTTTAGCTGATATATAAAACTCCTCACAAAGCACTGTCAAAATAAAAGCAGCTTCCTATAACACCTGTCAAAATAAAAGCATCATTGTTGAACTGAAAAGAGGTGCATTTTATTTTATTTTATTTCAGCTATGGCATGGAATGTATATATATGGTAATATGCATGTTTGTGTATGTATATATATATATGTTCATAACAGGAGAGAAGTTTTTGAGGTTAAAAACAATGTTTGTTTCTTCTGTAAGGTTGTTTGTTTACACAAACCCTAATGATAAAAAACAGAAGGAAAAAAATCCAAAGTAATAATAATGTACAGACACACAAAGATATTGGAGATGTTTTTACTCACAAAAGAAAAAGAAACATCATGTGAAGCACAGTTTACATTATATATTCAGATTGCAGGATGCTGAAGACGTCTTCTGATCAGGAACAGACATTTTTATTTTACAGGAATACGAATGGTTTGTTTAAACCAAACTGAATATTATAAACAGCTTTAAACTTTATGATAAACAACACCAAATAAAAACCTGACTTCATCCTTACTCTGTTTCTCTCTTTTGACTGTGTCGGTTTAAAATTGAAATCTGAATCTCCTAAGGCAGAGGGTTAGGGTCATCGATCTGACAGTTTACAATACATTTTTATATCATAGAAATAAAATCTACAAAATAAAATGAAAGTTCAGGATGTTTACCAGGTGACCTGATCAGACAGATGAGACCTTAACCCTAACTAACCCATAACCCCAACCCTAACTGACCCTCACCCTAATTAACCCTTATCCTAACTAACCCCAACTCTAACTATCCCCTAACTAACCCTCACCCTAACTAATCTGTATTCTAACTAACCCTCACCCTAATTAACCCTTATTTGAACTAACCCCAACCTAATTAACCCTCACCCTAACTAACCCCAACCCTAACTCACCCATATCCTAACTAATCTCTAACCCTAACTAACCCCTAACCCTAATTATCCCTAACCACTAACCCTAACTAACTCTCACCCTAACTAACTCTCACCCTAACTAACCCATATCCTAACTAATCTCTAACCCTAATTAACCCCTAACCCTAATTATTATCCTAACTAACCCCAACCCTAACTAACTCCTCACCCTAACTAACCCCTAACTCTGTGATGACCTGTGCCCTCTGCTGGTTTACTGTTTGGTAGACTGACAGTTAACCATCACGACGACTGAGAGAAGCAGCTGTGACCTGCTGCGATGTACCGGACGCTCTAATCAGGCAGCGAGTCTGTAAAGATTGAATTTAGCTGTCACTCTTTATTCCAAAAGGTTCGTCTGAAATGTTGATTCAGTGATGGTTCAACAGTCAGCTGTTACATCATCCACTAACCTCAAATAAGAACTCCGTAGTGAAATGTTTTCCACTCAGATCAGTAACAGAGTCATTAACCCTCAGCTTCCCAGTGAATCCAGGTGAGCAGGTGAGTCCCAGTTAGACCGGTCTGAACAGGTGAGTCCCAGTTAGACCGGTCTGAACAGGTGAGTCCCAGTAAGACCGGTCTGAACAGGTGAGTCCCAGTTAGACCGGTCTGAACAGGTGAGTCCCAGTAAGACCGGTCTGAACAGATGAGTCCCAGTTAGACCGGTCTGAACAGGTGAGTCCCAGTAAGACCGGTCTGAACAGATGAGTCCCAGTTAGACCGGTCTGAACAGGTGAGTCCCAGTTAGACCGGTCTGAACAGGTGAGTCCCAGTTAGACCGGTCTGAACAGGTGAGTCCCAGTTAGACCAGTCTGAACAGGTGAGTCCCAGTTAGACCAGAGCTCTGAAGATGAAAGATATAGCAGCTCCTAAAGCCAAACCCAGAGACAGAAAGAAAGCCATGATGGATCCGGCCGTCTCAGCTTCATGAGGAAGAACATTCCTGTTGAACAACAAGAGAAATTTATTACTGAATATTTAATGTTTATTTAAGAAAAGTATTTATCATCATATGTTTCACATGAAATTCATATTTTAGAATTTAGCAATGAAGAAATGTATTGATGAGGAAGTTCAGTGAAAAGCAGCTGAAAGAGGAGGAAGAAAAGAACAGACCTGATTAAAATCAAACAACTGTGATTGTTTTACTTTAGCGTTTGCACAACGACCAATGTAAACACTGATGAAGAGGAACATCACATGTGATGTTCAGTGATTATCTGTCATGTTGTGGTGAGTTGTCTTGAGTTGTGTTGATTTGTGAGTTGTGTTGAGTTGTGGTGAGTTGTGGTCAGTCTCTTACTTCGGTCCGTAGCACATGCACAGACTTGCCAGGTATCCGTTACTGAAGGCGAAGAGGATCATAAAGACGATGAAGAAGCCGTCGTGATGGAAAAAGATCGGCAGGTGAAGACGAGGCTGAACGTTACACAACATGAAGAGAGGGACGAAGACCACGCGACACACGATGGACACAGGAAGTATCGCACTGTCTTTGCCCGGCTGTAACACAAACAATAACGGATTAATTTATTTATTGATACATTTATAACGAACCTCAAACAGAGTTAGGCTGAATGAGGCGGGTGGAGACAGAGGAAGACATCCTGGGGTCACTGTGCTGCATTAAAAAGAACCTGTCGGATGATTATTGTTCGGTTTTGATATCAAACTCACCCACATGCAGAAAGCCGTTAGGCTCCGCCCACCCCAGTCACAAAGGTTGAAGAGCAGGAAACAGCTGACCGGGATGAAGTACAGTTCTGCAAATACAACACATAAAGATCTGAATATTTGTGTTGAACTTAATCAGCTGACGGATATGAGACACCACAGAAGAAGAAGTGTCCACTGACCCCAGGAGCCTCCGTCAGCGAGGGTCGACTTGGTGTCGGCCGTGATGGCGGGAAACGTGCCGATGGTCACGGTGAAGGTGAAACACACCAGCAGAGCCAAGAGCCAGATCTGAGGGTCAAAGGTCACAAACCGGGAGGGTCAAAGGAATTGATTTGTAATCAATTATTATTAATTCATATTTGAACTATATATTGATTTCTTGTTAAATTATTTTTGATTGGTTTATTGATTTATTATTAATTTGCTATGGATTCATTACTGATTTGTTGATTGATATATCATTGATTAATTATTTATTTGTGGATTTATTCATTGATTTATCAATCATTTATTCATTTATTTATTGTTAAATTATTATTGATTTATTCATTGATTTGATGATTTGATTTGTCATAAATGTATTCCTCTCCCTGTGATTGATTTGATAATGATCTTCTTCACTGTATTTCTCATTAATGATTGATTTCTGTGCAGATTTCTTTCTTGAACATATTATGATTATTTTGATGGAAAAAGTTTCAGTGTCTCTGAAAATATAAAAATGTTTTAGTTTCAGTGTTTGACCTTCTTAAAGATTCTCATCATGGAGACGTTCTGTTGTTTCGGCTGCTCGGCTGCTGCGTCTGCTGCGTCTGTACTCTCTGGAGAACAATAAGAACAATAGCAACAATAATAATGCGATTTCAGACTGAAGTCGTCCGACATCTTCAATAAAAGAGAAACAAAACAAGATTTGACTGCAGACAGAAACTCTGTTACAGAAAAGGTTATCCATTATTTATCAAACAGTTATTGGTGACATCATCAGCTCAGAATCAACATCCAAACTAAACCGTTGAACTTTTAGAGGTCTGTCCAGTTAATAAGTGTAGATGTGTTTGTTTAGTACCTCCGTTCATGAGGCTGATGGAGTTCGGCTCCTCGTTTGATCTCTGTCTCCTGTTTTTCTCCTGATAAAACTGGAAAAACTCCTGAAAAAACAAACATGAATTTTTCTCCACACGGATCATTAATACAATAAAATCTATCAAATGTGTCATCTGATTGGACGATAGAGAAACAATACAAACTGTTAAAAGGACAAAATGTGTTCATGTTTGGTTCCCAGTTCTGGTTCAGTAGGCAGACCCTCTCTCTACTGTCAACATTCACAGTTCCTGTTTGATGAAGTTTATAGTTGGAGCTGCTTAGGTGACCCTGAACCATCCAGGTCTGCTGCTGTCGGCCCACGGTCACTTCCTGTATCGTCCCTTCCTGTTTACTATCTGACATTTTACCTAGAAGTCTGATTTCAACTGATGGAACGTGAACTAGACTTTCTGCTGTACGTGATGAAACCGGATGACATAAATAAAACAGACTAAGACAGAACGTGTGTGTGTGTGTGTGTGTGTGTGTGTGTGTGTGTGTGTGTGTGTGTGTGTGTGTGTGTGTGTGTGTGTGTGTGTGTGTGTGTGTGTGTGTGTGTGTGTGTGTGTGTGTTTGTGAGTTACCATTTTAGGCAGCAGGATGTAGGAGAGGGCAGACAGAAAAATAACAGCACAGGCTGTGATGAAATAACCGAATGCTGCATCCCGCAGTTCAGAACCACCTACAGAAAACAAGGAAGGAAGGAAGGAAGGAAGGAAGGAAGGAAGGAAGGAAGGAAGGAAGGAAGGAAGGAAGGAAGGAAGGAAGGAAGGAAGGAAGGAAGAAAGGAAGGAAGGAAGGAAGGAAGGAAAGAAGGAAGAGGAAGAGGAAGCGGAAGAGGAAGAGAAGAGGAAGAGAAGAGGAAGAGAAGAGGAAGAGAGAATATTTTGTTTATAATTTTAGAAACATCACTTTTACATCAACAATACAGGAAAGACATGATTAATCTCCACAGAAACTTAATCAGAGGACATACTGATGATTAACTGATGAGTAATTGATGAGTAACTGATGATTAATTAATGATTAATTGATGATTAACTGATGAACAATTCATGAGTAATTAACAATTAATTGATGAGTATCTGATTCACTAATGATTAATTGATGATTAATTGATGAGGTATTAATGAGGGATAAATAATAATAATTGATCTGACTTGTGATGGCGCAGATCATAGCAAAGGCAGCGAAGGATCCAGCGAGTCCCTGACCGCTCATGATGGGAGTCGTATATGAAGCCGGCAGCAAACCGGCCATCCCAAACAGACTGCCCTGCAGTATTGCTCCAAAGGCTGTCAACAAACAAACAAACAAACAGATAAATAAACAGACTGCCCTGCAGCACTGCTCCAAAGGCTGTCAACAAACAAACAAACAAACAAACAAACAAACAAACAGCTAAAGGTCATCAATAAGACAGATAAACAAACAGACTCACAGTTGATGATGACGATCTTCACCATGGTAACAGAGAAGAAGGGCAGGGGCTCCATGGGAATTTTGACAATGATGGCGGTGACGATGAAGACGAACATGATGACGAGCAGACTGCCCATCACACGCACACGCTGAGGAACCCTGACAGAGCAAGAAGAAGAAGCTCAAGAATCAGATGAGAGCTCTGGTAGCTACATCCTCCAACCAATCACACAGACTGGGACAAGTGTCCTGTCAGAGAAACAGACATTTATTTATTCATTTATCTAATGTATATTTGTGAAGGGACAAGTATGTAGCACAAACAATGCGACACACCACAGCACTTGTAGCTAATTTGCAATGCCAAGGTGGGCCTTTAAAATACAGAAAATCAACGACTCACAACACATTCACAGGAGACAAATCATATATACACTCAACAGCAGGTATACACAATCAAAACACAAAAGTTAAAGAGAAATACAGACAGATTATAGGACAAATCAATATTAAAACGCACCATAAAAAGGAGCACCAGATCATTCATGACTACATGACTGCTCCCTCTTTAAAAACTGTTTCAGCTGGAGTTTGAAATGATCTGAATCAGGATCCCGTTTGAGTTCGGTTGGCAGAGAGTTCCACATGGTGATCTCCCGCAAGGATGTTTGTCCAAACCAAGATTTACGTAAAGGCACCTTGCAATTTCCTCCACGCGTTACAGACCCTGAAACTCTGAGTGGACCCACCAGGTCAGCTGGGGAGCCTTATTATTTATGCATATATCGAAGAGTTTAAGATTAGAAAGTTGGATAAAATGATCAAAACTTAACAAATCTGATTTCTTAAGAATATAACAATGATGTGATCTTATTGGTTTCCTGTCCAAGATTTTGATAGCTCGATTGTAAATCACCATAACAGGTTTGGTTACTGTAGATGCTGCTTGTAACCAAGAGGTGACACAATAACACAAATGTGAAAAGATCATATGCAACTTTTTGCAGCATGAAATGGTAGACAGTCTCTGATAAGTCTAAATGTATGCAAGATCTCACTTACCATTGTAATGTGATATTTGACCTCTGACACTTGTTCAATGCATTGTCCATTAATCTTTAAATTTCACAGACCTTTTTCAAAGAACAGCAAACTGACAGTTTTCTTAACATTGAGTGTAAGACATGAGTTTTCAAACCATGCTGGTATGGACTGTAAATTATATGACAGCTGTGTGGAAACTTGACAGAGGAGTTGTACCAGATACATATATAACTCTGTCATCTGCGTACATCTGAAAACCTGCTCCAATACCTGAATGTGGTAAGTAATTTGTAAACAAACTAAAGAGAAGTGGACCAAGAACGGAGCCTTGTGGAACTCCTGTTTTAGTCATTAAAAAATATGACGTTTCATGGTTAATGACAACATATTGTTGTCTGGAAAAGATAAGATCTAAACCAAGGTAAAGTTTTATCAGAGAAATTTAATTTAGAGAGTTTATGAATAAGAATATCATGATTTAATGTGTCAAATGCCTTTTTAAGATCCATAAAGACTGTCCTGATGACTTCGCCTTTATCAAATGATGATTTAAGCTGTTCTATTAGAAAGCAACTAGCAGTCTCTGTAGAGTAATGAGGTCAGAAGCCAAACCGTAAGGGATGTAGAAAATTCACTGATTCTACATACTTTGTTACTTGATGAGCTACAACTTTTTCCAGACCTCTAGAAAATACTAGACTATTAACTGGTGTATAGTTGCATACCTGGTCCACGGCTCCCGTCAGCTCCACGTCTACCATCACTGATGTCACTGAATGGTGAGGAGGTGGAACTTTTGTACTGTTTGATCTGTTTGTATCTGCTTGAAGCAGGTTAGCTCTGCAGCATCAGTTACCATGGCGATGTAGGAAGTGAATCAGCTTTGTAGTCCTGAAAACCCAGAGTTAAACCTGACGTTACCATGGTAACCACCAGACCCCTGAAGGTCATGGTGCTTCAAGTCAACTGACCCCTAAAAGGCTTCTCTGGAACCTCATCAAACACCACGAGAACCAAACTACATAACAGACCCAAAGCTTCCCACCCTCCAACCCAACCCTGACCCAAAGGAGGTCCTCTTCTTCGTTGGTGTCTGCTGGAGTACTTACAGAGAGAGCAGGAAGGAGTTGAGGCAGGTGCAGAGCAGCAAGGGGAGCATCGCGCACAGCGTCATTACGTTGTTGAATTTGGCCTCCAGAACACTGCGATGTTCTCCTGCTGCCTCCGTCTGATTGGCTGAAGAATCAACCAATGAGGAGTCCTTCAGACGGCTGGTGAAGTACTGCAGAAACAGGAAGACAGAGACAGGCGAAACATCTGAACGCAGCTCATTACGACTCTTTAATCACCCTGGTTAGGTAGGTAGGTAGGTATATACTTTATTAATCCCCGAGGGGAAATTTTGTTGTTGTTGTTACAGCTGCTGTTTGTTGTTTTGTTTGTTTTTAATCTGTTGACTCTCTTACAATTCCCTCTCTGTCAAAATAAAACCTTGCTCTCAACAGAAGATAGTGTGGGTGGAAACAGGAAGTGGTGTCATACCATGGTAGCAGTCATGAAAAAGTTCCATGGTAGCAGTGTTCCCAAGCCCAGCATGAAGAAGATCAGCCAAACGGCTGAGTACCTGCAGGAAGAGATTTTCAAAATAAAGTATAAGTATTTAGTTAAACTGTAATGCTTTCATTGTGAAACTTACACAGGAAGACCAAGAGGAGCTGACTGTGGTGTGTGTGTTGTATGGTGTGTATGTGTTTGTGTGTGTGCGTGTGGGTGGGTGTGTTACAGATAATTATTTTATCTCTGACCGGCAGCCGGTTGTTTATCTTCATGCTGTCAGTTTTCACTTCGTGTTCTTCAACACAGCGTTTCAGTCACGTAAGAAACATGATTCTTGTCATTTTAATTTAAATTATTTTACTTTTTATACAGATCATATTGTGTAAAAGATCCTTTAATCTATCTACACCTGTCTTTTTATGATATATTCATACAGTAAATCACATCATCCTGCAGTGATACATATTTATTATGTTTATTAACTTAATTAATTTACTCATTTTATTTTTATTAAAATGATTATTATATTGTTTATTAAAATTATTATAATGTTGATAATTATAATGCTTATCAGTTGTTATTATTATAATGATCATCATATCTCAAGAACTTTTCAATAAATGATAAGACTATGAAAAGATTATAAATGTTTTGACTCACTTGTCTCTTGGCGAGCTGACGGCCATTTTCTTCTGAAGAGCCAATCAATGGAGGAGTTGATCAACTGGTGGTCTGCAGGTCTGGTGTTGGTCTGGAGGACTGCAGGTCTGGAGGTCTGCAGGTCTGGTGTTGGTCTGGAGGACTGCAGGTCTGGTGTTGGTCTGGTGGTCTGCAGATCTGGTGTTGGTCTGGAGGACTGCAGGTCTGGTGGTCTGCAAGTCAAGAACAGGTCTGGAGGTCTCGGGGAGGAGCTGTGAGGATCAGCTGACACTGATAAGGAGCCCTGAGTGTTTCTGAGTCCTGATCATAAACTAAAGTCTCATCAGTTGTTTCTTTAATATTTCTGAACATGTCAACATTAAAATCACATTAAAGAATACAAAAGCTGTGATGTCACTGTGATGGAGCTTTTCAAAATAAAGCAGGTGGGACAGATTTTGACTACAGTGGTGTCTGCAGGCCCTGTTACCATGGCAACACCAGCTCTCATATATGATGCTAACCCAGCAGAACACGGGCCAAATCTGAGGACTGTCTGTAATAACAGTTTGTCACTCTGATGTCCGAGTGTCCCTGAACACACCGTGTGCTGACATCAGGGAGACACGTTTTTAATTCTAAAACTCATTTGAATGCCATTCAGAAACTGCTACTGAACTCAGAACTGATGAGATGAAACTGTTTGATTGGAGCTTCACACGACGATGAAACGAGCTCATGGAGAAAATTATAAATATGAATATATAAAAGATAAAGGTGTTCATCAAAGATACAGAAGAGTTCAATACAACAGCAGATACCTGCAGGACAACAGCAGCCTGATGTCCTCTGATGGTTTCAGATGTTCTGGAGGTTTGTCCTCAGTCTGTCCTCAGTCTGTCCTCCGTTTGTCCTCAGTCTGTCCTCCGTTTGTCCTCAGTCTGTCCTCAATCTGTCCTCTGTTTGTCGTCGGTCTGTCCTCAGTCTGTCTTCAATCTATCCTCAGTCTGGCCTCAGTCTGTCCTTTGGTCTGTCCTCAATCTGTCCTTGGTTTGTCCTCTGTTTGTCCTCTGTCTGTCCTCCGTTTTCTGTCTCGGGAGTCTCTTTTTTAAAATAATGTCTGTTAAAAGTTGTCTTCAGTTTGCTATGAAATCTTTCTTCCTGTTTTTTAAAATCCTCTTTATGTTTGCGAAGTCTTCTTCTTCCTCTCATTTGTCTCTCTTCTTTCTGCAGTATCAGCAGAATCAGTTCTTCAACCTGCAATGACTTCTGATCTTTTACTCATTATATGAGCCAGTTCAGTGGACTTTGTCTTGGTGTAAATGGTGACACTGTGATAGCAGAACAACAAGAAGAAAACGTTTCCTGAGTTACAACAACTGACATTCAAATGAAAAAAATAGCTTCACATGACAAAATAAAAACATTTGGTACAATCGAATTAATTTTCTCCTTTAAATTATTAAATGATTTCAAAGTGTTTTACACAATAAATGAGGAAAATCTGAAATAAATTAAAAACAGGAAGCAGCCTGTCACATGCAGATAAAAAAATAATAATGAGATTCAAACTCTTTATTTCTGTGCTCATTCATTCATGTTTAATTACAGAACTTTTAAATTCCGCTGTGAGTTTTAGTTTTAATAAAATGAGACTTTAAAGCAGCATATCAATAATTAATTAATCAGGGTTCGGTTTTTTGAATCACAATGACTCCCCCTGGTGGGTTAGGGTTACAGGCTGGGGAGGGTGAAAGAGGAGCCAAATTTTACAGGCATAGGGAGAGCCTAAGGACAATCACACACACCAACTTTCAGATCTCTGACACCTTTGCTCTGGAAGTTATTTAGAGCACATAACTTATTTTTTCTGGTTATCACCCCTAACCCTAGGTTGCCTGTAACCCTAACCTTAGTAAATCATAAGGGGGAAACAGAGGGAATGACAAACAGGGACAGGCGGGGATCCTGACATTTCCATATCGCAATCTCAGTGTGTACTGTAATATAGTGTATTTCTAAATAAAAGAGACAAACAGGAGTGTCTGTTTCCTGACTCACATATTAACTTAAATGCCTGAAAAACGCAAAGTAAATCGACACATTGATGCGAACGTACCGCAAATACAGAGTCCCCAAAAAGGAATGATTGATTTCTACAACAGTGGCAACAACATCCTCATACAAGAGTGGACATTAAAGGGATAGTCCCATGTGTGATCATCCCTGCATGGAACATATCATCATATCACTTAAACTTACTGCAGCCAGAGTCAAGAGTCAAGCAGAGCAATAAAAAAGAATTAAAAAAAAAATCAATAAAAAAAAAATCAATGAATGAGCAATAAAACAATGAGCAGGAGATGCACTGCTGCTGGTCACAGTGGTGATGTGGGAGAAAGACAAATGTGACACTACAGGGGAACGTGACCTGAAACGTGACGGGTTTGATGGAGCGTTTTGAATATATATGTTCTTTAAGAAGAACAATATGCTCTGCATACTTCATATCCTCCCAAGGACAGAGGAGGCAGTTCCTGCAGCAGAATCTTGTGTGTGTCTGTGTGTGTGTGTATGTGTGTGTGTGTGTGTGTGTGTGTGTGTCTGTGTGTCTGTGTGTGCGTGCATGCGTATGTGTAACGGTGCCACTCCTCTCCTCAGGCATTCAGAACTATGTAAAACCTTAATGTGTTACTGAAAGATAAATATTAGTATATTAAGAAAATAAGAGCACAGGTAATTATTATTTTTCAGTAAGTAAACCAGCCTGAGAGCTTTTTCCTCACGTGATCATCAGAGTTGGTCAATAACAACAGAATATGTCTATTGCCTCTCTGTGGACATCAGATGTTACTAAAGTGGTCATGGCCGCATTAAGCCGCACACACACACGCGCACACACACACACGCACACACACACACACACACACACACACACACACACACACACACACACACACACACACACACACACACACACACACACACACACACACACACACACACACACACACACACACACACACACACACACACATATCCTGTGCACTTGGTATCCTGTCACCATCCAGTTCACAAAACAAACAATACATTTTCATTATATTTTTAATTAATGCCCCAAGTGCGAATCCTTCCCAGCTCTCCTTGTGCATCAATATGTGGCAGTTTAAATCAAACACAAACATCTAGAGATACACCAGCCCCTCAAGTTTAGGAAAATAGTATGACTATGACAAGTGTAAATAATAATGATCTGTTATCATTTTAAAAGAGTCAATTCATACTCATAAAATGGTTTAAAAGATCATATGTCAAAATGAAGAATGAATAAAACGTGTTCAAAAAGTGTTTTTAAAACAGCAAGAACTCACAGTCTGCTAAAATAGGTTGAAATACTGAGAAATGGTTATTTATTAATTGTTTATTTCATTCACTTTTGTTAAAAGTTAATTCACCATTGCCTTATCAATCATCTGCTAAGTAGCCTGATCAGCTATCCTGAGATCGATTGCTTTTGTCTTCACTTGCATAACCGAAGAATTCGTGTCAGGTCATGTAATTATTTCTCCCCGTTTTCGGGTATATTATTGTTGTTCTCGAGTAGCAAAGTGACTGTAATAATTTCCCAATGAGTCCGAAGTGCAATGTAGGCAAGTATACAGAGAATGTAATATGTAATATTTTGAGTAAGTTAATGCAGAGTTTTGTCGAGCAGTATAAAGTGTGTTCCCACGTGTGAAGCCTCGCTCGTTAGCTCGGGTCAACCCCCAACTTCAACGACTGATTCAGCCATTTTGTGAATTCACCTGTAGATGCAACGCATGTCTGTAAAAGTGTTTAATACAGGGTTTTTTTTTATTGTTTATTTAGCAACTTTAAGAAGTTTTGTATGAGCTAATTCAACCACAGTTGAATGTTAAATGCCAGGCAAGATATGTAATGCAAACTTTGTGCTCTGCTGTAGCCAAATGTTGAATATAGTAAATGTGATAATATTTCTCCCCAATTTCAGGGGCGTAACAGACATGTCAGAAGGGTTCTGATAATCGCACTGGTCTGCCACTTTGTTTAACCTAATTCATCAGTCTGAGTGAAATACTGTACAATTCAGCATTTCAGGTGGTGGTTCGGAGGTCCATAATGAATTCTTGTGAGGCGTAAATGACCCAGAAAATTATTAAGTTGAAAAAAAAAATTAACCTACATCTTGGAAATGAATGAATAGATAGGTTAGAAAACGATGAAGAATATTGTTTTCAGTTGATCTACAGATAGCAGGCGTTAGATAATGTGTATTATGGACAATCATAGCTGCACTAGTCAATCATTTTATGTGAACAAATGATCTAATAACTGGCACAAAAGCGCTGATAAACCCAGACAAGGCATTTGCCTAATTGTTTTTCATGCTGATTGGTGGAGACCAAAACAGAGTTCAAAGGGTGAACATTTTGTCAGGTGGTCAGAAACACAAATCCAAACGTATATTCATGTTGTTTAATGTAACGTAGTCGCCCTAACAACTTTTAGGGTGGTTATATGTCCAAAAATAAAGAATTAAACAATAACATGTAACAATAGCAAACTTTGCTTTAACAGTCAAACAAGGTTGGAAGGATAGAAGGCCTCAATTAAGGATCAACATATATTAATTAGAGACACCATGTCAGCCCAGTATCACGGAAAAGTGTGTAATACACCTTGTTGGTCCACTAGAGCAGTGGTCCCCAACCTTTTTATCACCGCGGACCGGTCAATGCTTGACAATTGTACTGCGGACCGGGGGTGGGGGCGGGGGCGGGGGACGTAGATTGTTTATATTGCGAATATAATAAACGTGATAATAAATAATAAAGAAATATATATAATAATAAAACAAATAATAAAATAATCAACGTTATAGAAAATACGAAGAACCAGCAATTTCACATTTTTATTATTAAACACTCCATGAATGTTATTTTTCAACAGCTGAGATAAAGTTGTCAGTTTGAACCGTCTCCTCTCCCCTCTCCCTCATCCCCCTCTGTTGGCGACCACAGCCCTAACGCTCTCGGACTCTGGTCGCTATGGTAACGTTTAAACATGCCTTCACGATAAGATACAGATACACCACAAAAATGAATATAAAGTGCATGAAAATTTTTACTCACCATAACGCTAAATCAATGAGAGCCCTGAGCTTGTTTCTCTGCAACGAGATGGTCCCATCTTGGGGTAATGGGAGAGACTGACACCCGAAGTGTGTTGCTTATGTCCAGTCTACTCCGTTGTTTTGTTTTGGTTGCTGTCACGGCAGAAAACCCCGCTTCACACAGATAGGATGTCGGAAATGGCAACAGGGTTTTCAGTGCTGTGGTTGCGATCTCCGGGTATTCTGCCATTACTTTGATCCAGAACACCGGCAGAGTTGTTGTCTCGAAAATACTTTTGAAGCCGCCGTTGTTTGCGATCTCCAGCAGTTGATCCTCTTCTTGCACAGACATGCTGGATTCCCCTGGTTTGTTGATAAATGGGTCGCGGATCCATTCCTTGGCAGTTCGTGGGTCCTTTTTGGTTGGGAAGTAGCGCTCGAACTCTTTTAAAAGCAAAGACAGGTGATCGTGCACCAGCTGGGAGAATGAAGGCTCAGGCTCAGTCTCACACAAAATCCCCGCTAATGTTTGAAACATGTCCAATATGCCTCTGTTCACGCGCCGTCCCCACAAATCCAGTTTGGCTTTAAATGCAGCTACTTTATCTGCCAAGTTGAAGACCGTTGTCATTTTCCCCTGAAGTGACAGATTTAATTCATTGAGCAGGCTGAATATGTCACACAAGTATGCCAGTTTTGCGACCCATTCCTCGTCACTGAAATGTGCTGCCAGCGGTGACTTCTTTTCTGAGAGAAATATTTGCAGCGGCTCTCGTAATTCAAACACTCTGGCCAGCGATTTCCCGCTTACCATGTGGAGGTTGCACTTATCAAGCGGCAAGATTGTTCAGACTCAGATAATAAATACAACGGAAATAATTAATTATTTCTTGGGCGGCCCGGTACCAATTGATCCACGGACCGGTACCGGTCCGCGGCCCGGGGGTTGGGGACCACTGCACTAGAGGATGCCGAGTCTGTGTCAAGTGTTGCCTGAAAAGTACACACGCGTGTGTGACCAGCGGTGGAAGACGGACATCATATTACAACTTCTTTAAAGAAATCTTTTCCTAACCAAGTACATTTTTTCCTAAACCGAACCTTGTGTTTTTTTTGTTTTCATGTTGTGGCTAAACCTGAGGCAGCTGATTTTTCATCAGCGAGACAAAACGTGACACTGACACAGCGAACTGACGGGTGTATTACACGCTTTGGCACACGTACTTCTATGTAAACCCTTGAGATCCCTTTCCATACGTAATTATCATTATTGGGAAACCATCAACAAACCTTTTAATTGTAGTTTCAAAACAGCATATTATCGGTAATAAAGATGAAAAACTGGAGAGAACTGCATGACAGAATCCTCCAGACACAGCTAACCATTGATTCAGGCAAATGTTATTTGTGAGACTGTTGGCTATGTTTCAACGTGTTTCAGGTTCTGGTTAATGTGCAGTTAATGAGCAGCAAGTGTCTCAAATGTAAGCAAAGGTTATCCGAGGTCAGGACGAAACTGTGTGAGGCACACAAGGGCTGAAAGTAACAAAACTAACCACAATGTTTAAGCGCTAACCGATTTCCCTCCGCAATCCTAAATCCAGTCACAATCCCGTTGATATGAGATTATTCTTTAGTGAGTGAGTGACTGACCATTTGTGACTAGATTTCACCTCCTTACTCACATTTGTTGTTTTCTTTGGAAAACCGTGACTGCTCCGTGAACAGATTGAGGAATGCATCCCACTAGCAGATGATCATATTCAGCTTCTATCCTCACTTCCTTCCATTCTGTGTTTTCAAACTTCCTATCTCCGAGGCAACAGCACAAACAAAATAACTAGCTGATCCTAATCATGGACAAATGGAAAAAGAATATTCAGGGCCAGAGCTGCCACTGAGGATGCTGAGGTCGTGACTTCTGTATTATTTTTTTCTGGGAATTTGGACCTTTTCAGTGAGCCGGAGGGATTGTTTCTTTACTTTTTGCCCCCCCCCCCCCCCCCCAAAAAAAAAGCCCAAAACCTTTGAAATAGGTCTTACATCTTCGTGTTAAAATTGACAAAAATGATAAATGAAGTTATAATTGTAAGAAATCCAAGAAATTAGAATCCACTGGACAAAGGTATGTGCACTCAAGTCAAACTGTCTGCTGTGAAAAAAAGCACCATTATCCAATCTGCCAGTCACGTGGCAGCAGTGCAGTCTATTAAATCATGCAGACAGATGGCAGGAGCTTCAGTTAATGTTCACATCACACATCAGAATGGGGGAAAATGGGATCACCGTGACTTTGACTGTGGCAGGATTGTTAGTATCAGACGGCTGGTTTGAGCAGACTGTTCGCTCGTAGCACGCAGCCGCAAGGGTCGCCTGGGCAAGCAGCTTCTTGTGACCTATATTTGTGTTTAATGCGACCTCTAGTGGGCGTAGTAATGACGATGGCACAAAGGAGGAAGTCAGGTGACATAAACACAGGACAAAAGTCAACGTTGACTTATTTTAACTCTTGTACATCACTTCACTTTCGGAGAGTATTTAACTTGCAACGTGAGCGTAACGTAACCTACGTAACTAACCCACTTATTCTAACCCAACACATAATCTGTTCCTAAACCTACCCAGGTCGTTTTTGGCGTCTAAACCTAACCAACTGTTTCACAATATAAACCACCTGTTTATCATTTTGTTTTGCAAATGACATTCTGTCATTTAGGTTCTATGATGTGTTGGTCCCATATAGGGCACTAAAAATACGTATTGGGAATCTTTGGAAACATCTATTTTTTCGTTTCGGTATGTAGACGTGTTGGTTTGAGTATTTCCGAAACTGCTGATCTCCTAAGATTTTCACCGTCTCGGTTTACATGCTGCAAAAATTACAAAACAAGCATCCAGTGTACAACGGATCTGCAGACAGAACTGCCTTGTTGATGAGAGGTCAGAAGAGCGTTCCCACACTGGTTGGAGCAGAGAGAAAAGATAAACACTCGACAACTGTGGTGAGCAAAAACATAAATTCTCAACATGTGCATCCAACATATCCGAACGCCGCATCGGGCTTCACTCCTTTTGACCAAGAATAAAAATTGGGTGCAGTCGGTACAGGATAGACATCGCTGAAAACCGGAAAAAAACGTCGTCTGGTCAAAAGAATCTTAATTTCTGCTGAAGCTGCAAATGAAAAAGCTCAAAATTTGGCATCAACAGCATGAATCCTGCTTTACAATCAACAGTGTCGGCTGCTGGTGGCGTCCACAATGTTTTGTCAGCTCACTTTGGGCCACTGAACATCCTTCAATCACTGCTCCACAGTCTGGGTGTTGTTGTCGGCCCTGTGCATCCCATCACGGCCTCATCTTCAACCATCTTCTACTGGCTACTTACAAGCATGATGATGCACCGCCCAACAAAGCAAAAGCATCCAACTGGTTTCACAAACATGACGATCCACTTCAATGGCCACCTGCAATTGCTGTGCTATTTTTGGTGCAAATACCTGAGTTCACGTTTCTGCAAGTCACTGCAAGTGGATCTCATCTCATAGCAACTTTATTCCTCATTACACAGAAAATGACTTAAGGAAAGCCCCCACCCAAACACACCCGTAACACAAGCCGCACGTTGCTGCATAAATGTGTCACGCAAACGACGCATCATGCAACACTGCTACATTCTGTTTATTACGCAATGTTCATCCATAAAGTTTAATAATCCCTCTCGGGTTACATTTTTTTTAATTAATTATTTCCTTTACATGATGTCAGACTGTTACACACGCTGCCTGTCTGCAGCTTTGTGGCTTAAGCTTTAAGGAGAAAGTTAATCTGGGCCGTTTATCTCTCCAGTGTTATCTCACAGGCATGTCAACCCCACAACAAGCGCTGTGTGCTCGACGCTTCTCCAGCCTGACCGGCCCAGGCAGGCCAATTGTTCCAGCTGTACCCGGTTCGCCGTTGCCATGGAGATGACGTCATGCTGCAGCACGGCGAGTAACGGCGCAGCCGCGCACCGAGGGGAAGGGCGAGACGGAGCAGCTTATAGCACAGTCACAGCTCCACCGCCATTCATTCCGACTGTCGACTAAGCTGCGAGTGCCACGACCGAACAGACGCTAAAACCGGATTCCGTCGTTACCTTCTCCCGTTTCTCCAGCAGATCTCCGTGACACCTCTTCTCCCACACACACACACACACACACACACTGCAACGACAACATGCGTGAGATTGTGCACCTACAGGCCGGGCAGTGCGGGAACCAGATTGGAGCGAAGGTAAAGGCACCCGTCGGCGTTTTATATACCTGTTAACGGGGATGGGTTTTTTTTATGTAACCAAACGCAATTAGTCCTTGCTGTCGCCACCGACGGTGCGGCCCGGTAAGACGTCACATTTTCCCACAGGAAACACTAAATAGGTCAACATCGTGAAGTGGAAAGTGTTGTGTAAGAACTGTGGCGCAGGCAGCGTACAAAAGCATCCTTAAGGATGGGCGGTGGCAAACCGAGACATCCCCGCTGCTATCACTCGATGCTCTTTAAATGAACGACTACACCTAAACGCAACCACACCCCATCACCGTACAACGCGGTGTGGTCCCGTGTGTTGTCAAATTAAAAAAAAAAAAAAAAAAAAAAAGGTTTTTTTTTTCAGGACAATTATTCATGAGCAGACGGCACTGCTGTACGCGCGTGCGCCAGTGTGCGCGTTTGTCCACAGAGAGGGGTGTGGCGCAGATACCGAATACCGGCAGATGCGCAGTTTTTTTCAACACCCATCGTATCATATGATGATCTTATGATAATAAATAGGCCTGCGGACTGAACATTTAGTATCCCTCCGTTAAACGGTTGTCCTCATTCATCAACCCTTCTTCTGAAGGTCGATGTGAACCAGAGGATTTGAGGCGATAAACTTGAAACGTGTCTCTATTTTCGGCCTGCAACTTGCAAGCACGTTATTTATTGATCAATCTGTGCAGTTTCTATTGATATAGCCGACTGTACAATTGGTATTCCTAACGTGCAACAATCTGTTTCTTCATGTGTAAACATCCGTGTATGGGTAAAATGTCTATTTCATGTATTTATCTTTTATACTAGTACTTTCTATCCTTAAGATGCTGTGACGCTGAATTTCCCAGCTGGGTGATTAAAAAAATTAATAATAATAAAAAAAAAAAATAATACTTTGGTTTATGGAACTGTGAAAACTGGCCTTCAAGGTCTTCAGAAAACAAAAACAAAAAAGCAGCAGACCTCACAAAACTAGAATATATTTAACAATTCTGCTCTAAAAAGGACTAACATTATTGATCTGTCGTGAAATATGTTGTTTTTAAATGTTCTGTCAATCATCGAATTGCTTAATCCATTGTTTCAGTATTTATGATCGGGCTTCTGTGGCTGGAAGTAGAGAAGGATGTAAAGGGCTTTCAATAAAATGTGGTATTAAACGCAATCAGTTTACATTAAGGATATGTTGAGACATTAATGTCAGTGTAAATTTAGACTGCGTCATAGTTGTTTTTACTCACGGGATCTCTGTCTCACTGTCTCTGTTCTCACCCACTGACTTGTCTGTAGTTCTGGGAGGTGATCAGTGATGAGCATGGCATCGACCCAACAGGATCCTACCACGGAGACAGCGACCTGCAGCTGGACAGGATCAACGTCTACTATAATGAGGCTTCAGGTCAGGACTTATAAAGACACAACTTGCACACAATAACAGTGAAAACATGCCGTGCTAATTGCCTGTATTTTCTTTTCTAATTAGAGCTGTTGACATATGTATTTGTGTTCCAGGCGGAAAGTACGTGCCAAGGGCCATCTTAGTAGATCTGGAGCCCGGCACGATGGACTCCGTCCGCTCCGGCCCCTTCGGACAGATCTTCAGACCGGACAACTTTGTCTTTGGTATAGGACCACACACACAGGCAAATTATAAGACATAGGAAAATGAGAGATTACGTTTTTGAGAATGAGGCTGAAGTGCGGTTTAAATGACAAACTACAACGTTTTGACAGGCTGCATACGGCTAAATATTAAAAGAGGCCAACAAACCCCGAGAACAGCTGATTGTGATTATCCCTTTCCTTCCAGGCCAGAGTGGAGCCGGTAACAACTGGGCAAAGGGCCACTACACAGAGGGAGCCGAGCTGGTGGACTCAGTCATGGATGTGGTGAGGAAGGAGGCTGAGAGCTGCGACTGTCTTCAGGGCTTCCAGCTCACACACTCCCTGGGCGGTGGTACTGGCTCCGGTATGGGAACTCTGCTCATCAGCAAGATCCGTGAGGAGTATCCCGATCGCATCATGAACACCTTCAGCGTGGTGCCTTCTCCTAAGGTACAGCGATCGTGTCGCGCTGCTTGTTTGAATTTTTTTTACATCCATGGCTTTTCATTTCCCTGATCTTTACTGATTTTCTGCCTCCAGGTGTCCGACACAGTGGTGGAGCCCTACAACGCCACTCTGTCCGTCCACCAGCTAGTCGAGAACACAGACGAGACCTACTGCATCGACAACGAGGCCCTGTATGACATCTGCTTCCGCACCCTCAAACTCACCACGCCCACTTACGGAGACCTCAACCACCTGGTCTCCGCCACCATGAGCGGGGTGACGACCTGCCTGCGCTTCCCCGGCCAGCTCAACGCTGACCTCCGCAAACTGGCTGTCAACATGGTTCCCTTCCCCCGTCTGCACTTCTTCATGCCCGGCTTCGCCCCTCTCACCAGCAGGGGTAGCCAGCAGTACAGAGCCCTCTCTGTGCCCGAACTCACCCAGCAGATGTTTGACGCCAAGAACATGATGGCCGCCTGCGACCCTCGTCACGGCCGCTACCTGACCGTTGCCGCCGTGTTCCGTGGCCGCATGTCCATGAAGGAGGTGGACGAGCAGATGCTGAATGTGCAGAATAAAAACAGCAGCTACTTCGTGGAGTGGATCCCCAACAACGTCAAGACGGCCGTGTGCGACATCCCGCCTCGTGGGCTCAAGATGGCCGCCACCTTCATCGGCAACAGCACGGCTATCCAGGAGCTGTTCAAGCGCATCTCTGAGCAGTTCACCGCCATGTTCCGCCGCAAGGCCTTCCTCCACTGGTACACGGGCGAGGGTATGGATGAGATGGAGTTCACTGAGGCGGAGAGCAACATGAACGACTTGGTGTCTGAGTACCAGCAGTACCAGGACGCCACAGCCGAGGAGGGAGAGTTTGAGGAGGAGGGAGAGGAAGAGGTGGCCTAAGGCTGAGCTCACTCATCGTTTCTCATCATAACGCCATCCAACTATCTATCCACTTATTTCAGCCCTACTCGGCTCTCTTTCTCTTACTCCTGTACTCCCTTCATTTTCCATTTTCTCTTTGCCTCTCTTTTCCCTTTTTCTTCTCTTTACAGTCCCGCCTCCTGCCAGAGTAGGATTCACTCACTAAACACTAAACTGAATCTCCCATCTTGGTGCTCATTATAGAGGTAGCTAACACAGGTGTGCTCGTGGTTGTTTGTCAGTAGCTCTTTGTTCATCAACTATCACCAGATGAAACGTTCCATTTCAGGCCCATGTATTCAATTCATGCAAATTTGATCACTTGTCTGATTTGGCATTGAAATAAATTTGTTGGAAAAATATATATTTGTGTTTGAAGTTTTTCTGTGTAATGTTTTAAATTTGAAAAACACAAAAATAAGCAGATAATCCCAAATATACTGACTGAAAAAGACGAATTTTGAGGATGCCCACTTCAGCATTCAGGTTTAAACTGGATGCCACCACATGAAACCAAAATGGAGACATGCACTCTCGACAGATTAGGCAATGTGGCCTCAACACCACAAGGAGGCAGCATAAGATCTGTGGGTTTGGTGCCTCTGAGCAGGATGTGAATAGCTTGTTCCTCTTTCCAACTATATGAAACTTGTAGCAGCAAATGCTCTGTGATGGCATTTCTGTTTATTTGAGCAAACACACCACGACAGTAAGCCTTCATTATGATATTTACTGAAACAAAAATCATGCCTCTATGTAAATCCTGCGATAAACAGATCTTGAATAGCAGCTCGGCAGATCGCTGTACACTAGTAAAAGATTAATACTGTGAAAAACACTTGTTTCATGGATGTGTTTATCAATAACGGTTTCGAGCTCACAAAAATCACTCAAAATCAGCAGGGCGAAGCTCATTTAGAGACAGCTGGTAATTTTTTCAACCTAGTAGCCATTTCTTAGTTCAATTTATTCTACTTGCTAAAACCAACAACTAATGAGTCAGAATTCAACTCCATCATGTTAAATTTGGATGTGACATCGCTGTTTGTGGCTCAGCACAGGAAACAATGTTTATCTCTAAAATACTTTAATTATTCACAACAATTTTTTAAATCTTTATCATGTGATGAGTATATGTAATAACTTGTCTTTAATCAAATGAAAGGAATTTACAATTTGCTTTAGAGTTGGTTCGAGTGTCGTTGTTGGGCCTTTCAGCAAGACTTTTATGCACCACCAGGCGCATTGAGAATTGGTGCAATAAATCATTAGGCAGCTGTTCTAATGGTTAGGTAGAAAATCACCAAATGAAATACGGAAACAAATGTTTGGGGGAAAAAGGGAGTTTTTTTTAATGCAAATCTCCCCCAGGTCACTGAGCAGAAGTCCTATTTATATATTATGATTATTCCTGCAACTGTTCATTCAGATATGAAGATTTTTGTTTGACTTTGGACCTGATTGCAAATTTGTTTTTAAGTAGGTGATCAAAAAAATCAGACATCCAAAACATCCAAAAAGATAAATAATGGAAAGTTAAGAAAAGTGAATGTGGACGTTGAGAATTTAGAGGTGGTCTTACAGCAGACGTCACTCATTGTGACACAACACTCATATTGACATAGATCAGGAAGTGTTCTGTCACTCCAGCGCTGATTGTGTAGACGGCTGCTGCTGTCTGCCTTCATTTAAACCGCCGCTGCATCAGAGACATGACTCTCATCTCATAAACCTGCAGAAGATCTCTCTCCTCCCGGACAAAACACATGGACACAGTGAAACTGAGACAGAATGGGCTCCAGACTGAAGTAAGTTTATCATGTCACTTGTTTGTCGATTTCCATCATCATCACTCTGCCCGTCAAAGTCTGCTCTTGTGGTTTTTATCACTTCCTCTCACAACTGCACAGGAAGTCTCCTGCAGCAGCTCTGTTTGCCTCGTATCAGATGTCATACACTTCATAGTAGTCCAGTTCAAAATGAAATGTTCCTCTAATCCTACATCTAAATAACCAGCTTTTAATGTAATCACATGTAACTCCACGATCGATATCTAATGGCAGATTTTCTGAAATGTCTCGGGACTAATGCAACCATGTAGGTGACCTATTTTAAGAATAATCTCATATCAATGCGGTGAATCTCTCTCCTGCCAGACAAAACCCTGAGCGAACCTTCTACTGGTTCTTTGAAGCAACGTGTCCTGTAGCCAGAGACAAAGGTGAGGCCTCTGTCTTCTGTCCCAGCAGCACATCTTGTCCAGAATGCACATACTGTAATCCTGTTTTATGTTTCACCCTCCCTGGAGCACCACAAGTTGGTCTGCTTCAGCGCATTTAACATGTGCAGAGCAATTTGTCAGCAACAATAAAGTTCGATTAAAATTGTTATTCCAACATTTTTCTATAACTCTATCCACCCTCCTCTGGTCATTTCCTACCTGAGACACCACACTGATCTGACTAGCATTTGAAATTGGCTGCAAACATACGTTATTAATTCATGTGTCACAAAATAATGAAATGTCAGACATTTGTGTGTTTATGAATCTGCAGCGCTGAGAGTCGCTCATACTTCCTGTCGTGTGATCAGAAAAACCGCACGACCTGCTTAGTTGCAAATACAACTGATGGAAACATGTGGGGATCTCCGATTGGGCAGCTGGGTGCGAACTAAAGGGGTTAAACACTTAATACTTATGACCGACTTGAAATTTTAATGATTGAATTTGTAATAATTTGCTCCTACTTTATTATTTTAGTATTTCACTGAAAGTTACCTTGTAAAACACTTTAAAGGCTTTGCTACAATGAAACTCCTTCCTAAATATATTTTGTTTTGAGTATTAGCATTGATGTTCATTTATTTACTCTTATTTTTTATTTCTTTTATGTTACAGATCCTGGAGTGCTCTTTAAGTTTCCAGAGGACGTCAGTGATGAGGTAGACTCTCCTGTCCTCTGCTTCTGGAAGCACACCGTATACTATTTTTTGTAAATGTTGTTTTGTTAAAATGATCACTACTTGTTTTTGTTTTTTTTAGCCCTGTGTCACCTGATTGTTATCGTCATATGTCTAAGGTTTTGCACACAGTTCTAAGAATAGGAAAACATCAGCAAGCTGACTTACTAAAATGGTAAACTTTATACCTGCTAAACATCAGTGTGGTGACACTGTCTGCGAGCTCATTGGCTTGTCAATGTTAGCATTTAGCTCAAAGCTCTGCTATGCTGAAGTAAAGCCTCACAGGGTTGTCAGTGTGGCTGTAAACCAGTTGTTCTCATCAGGGCAATTTTGTGTGGGTTGCGGATGTGTGCATGAGAAGAAGAAAAAAGGTTGCTGCTGCGTTTCTATTTTGAAGGATATGCGTTTCCTATGATGCCGCTGCACGCAGTAGTTTGCTGCCAGTGTTGTCTAACTTTGGTTAACAGGTTTAAGATCAGATCATTATGACTTTTATTTAATTGAAAATAAGACTGGCTTTTTATTTATTTTGAGAAAAGTCTGCCTTTTATTTCATATTGCAGCTCGTTCACTTTAGATTGTTTAAACTCAATGCGCATTAGCAGGTTAAATTTGAGAAGTAAATCTGCTTTTTTATTTCGTTGGGTTTTTAACCTTAGTTGCACATTTTCTTTGGTTTATTTCTTGTTTTTAACAGTGCATGCAGGCATTGTGTAACGCTGCAATATTTCTTATGGAATAAATTTGACTTGTTAAAACATGCAGGTCGCAACTGTATGACTAGAGAACAATGTGGGTCCTGAGGTTACATCAGTTGAGAACTCTGCAGTACTTGTTGGGATATTTTTCAGTTTCATTTTGACAGCAACATTTTGTCCCACTTCCCAGGAGTCCTGTCAAACATTACCGAGGTTCTGCTTCCCGTATGACATACAAAGGTGAGTATACACTGACCGGCACCAGCTGGCTTCCTCCAGGTTACCTTTCGAGCATGTTTATCTTTCACGCACCTCGTTCTTCTCCCCGCTGCTCAGAGCGAGGGATGGAGTGGCCGTGCAGCACTTTACTTTTGTTCTGACTGACCTTGAGGGATGCCAGCGCTTCGGCTTCTGTCGTCTCACCAATAGCACACACACCTGTCTTTGCATTCTCAGGTAAAGTCTGATGTGTGCGAGATACACAGTGTTTCTGCTATCATGCCTATTTGCACTATTTTTTAAAGAACGCCTTTCATAATGAAGCCATCTTTAATCAATTTGTTTTCAGTTATCTTCCATGGTTTGAAGTGTTTTATAAACTTCTCAACAACTTGGCTGATTACCTCTTAAAAGGACAGGTGAGGTCCTTATGTGTAGTCTTCATGCCCCTCCAATCGTCCCTAATGCCAATACCCTTCTATGACTGTAACATGATCACATGATCCTCTTCGACAGACCAATGAGATGAAAACGCTCCTGGCTGCACTCTACAAACAGCCCATCCCACTGGCGGCTGGATCGGTCACTCTGCAGATGGTAAACCTCTAATTAGCTAATGAGAAGTCACACTCGACTTTATGTCTGTTTTCTCTCAGTGGTTAGCGTGTTGTGTTTTTTTCTGAGGGAGAGCAGCTGTTTATCAGCACAGAGGTGTCCGGTCCTGTTGGACACTCAAAGGGACAAGAGGGGGTGAGTCCCACTGGAGGCCATGTGGTCTGGAATCACAGGCGAGCAGAAACAGACTAACTCCTGCAGGAAGACGTCTGTAAACTGTCTGTGCTTGGTGGCTCTACAGCTGATGTGTGTGGACTAAAACCTCGTCACTTACCCCTCTAATCAACTAAATGTTTAAAGGTCCCATACTTTACACTTTTCAGGTGGACTTGATATCAATCAGGCAATTTTTTTTTTCTTTGAGCCATATTGATGTCCGTGACTCTTTCTTCTGATTGGCTGACTATTTTCTGAGTGACGTACGCTCAGGCCAACTACAGGCTTTCTTCGGCCTTATAGCTTGCTGGCGCTGCAACGGAATAACTGCTCTGTGTTTTCTTCCAAATAAGGTTAAACAGGGACTTCTGCATGGATTGACCATTTTGACACTTTCACAGTATTATGAAGCACCCAAACCTGTTTTTAAATTTTAAAAAAAACACACAAGAAAACCAAGAACATTTTTAATTTGTTCAATATGGGACCTTTAAACCAAACGTAGTACAAGTTGCACTAATGTCTGAAAGTCAATATGTCCTTTGGAACAATAAAACTGATGTATACCCAACTCATGAATAGCCTAACACGACATTACTGACCCCACAACAAATGTTTTGTCTAACAAGAAACGTCTCCATGTGGCTCAAAACTACAGCTGGTTGTATTGTGGATTTTTGTATTTGGTTTTCATTCCAAAAGAATACATGAATGACCTGAGAGCAACACTTACTCATCCAACAATTTTCTATAGTGTGAAAATAGATATAATAAAACGATTAAACGATGCCCTCCATGAAATTTTAACTCCGACTGATGTGGTAGCAAATGTGGTTACCGTGGAAACAGTAGGATGACCAGTAACTTCTCACTACGGTTTTGATGCAGCTGAAATAGAGTGAAGGCCATTTGAATGCAGTTAGCACTAAACCTAAAAAAAAAAAAAAAAAATTCAGAAATTGAGAGGGAACTGCAGTACGTACCTTAAATACAATAAAAAGCTGTTATAGAAAAAAAATGTCAATCATTAGTATCAAAACTGAGGTTTGATTTGCGGAAGATGTTTGCAGTTTGTACCTAATGAAGGCATTGTTCAATGGACAGAGAATTTTGGAATGAAATCATAAATTCTAATCCTCTAACCTTTAATATGCACATATATAAAGCTGAAGATGCTAATCCAGAAGATGCTGATAGCGAAAACACCGCCACTAATTTATCTCATTTCTTCTCAACAGGTTCCATATTTCATCGCTCCGGACCCCAGAAATCTCCCTTCAATCCCTGAAAACGTGAGTAAATTCAGGGTTGATTTATTTATTGTATGTCCAACAGCAGGTGGATTTATGTGCCCGTTCAAACTGATGTCTGCACGTGTCTGTGGGTTTACCAGAGGAACTTGACCGAGCTGATCGTCGCAGTAGACGTGGGGAACCTTCTCCAGCTCTACGCCAGCATGCTGTTCGAGAGACGCATCCTCATCTTCGCCAGCAAACTCAGCACTGTAAGACGTGCATTTTTGTTTTTCTATAATTACAGAATCGCATTTACTTCTGGGTACAGCATGTTTATTTACGGGAAACCTAAACTAAAGAGTCATATTGGACACGTCCCTAACGCCAACTCCTAACTCATCAGCATTCACCAAACTGCAGAGAAAATAGAAACTGCTACTACTGGTCTCCGCCGCGCTATGACCATGTGTGGCCAATGTCAGACCACAAAAGCGTGTGTGTGTGTGTGTGTGTGTGTGTGTGTGTGTGTGTGTTTGTGTGTGTGTGTGTTGTGTGTTGTTTTGAAGCTCTCCTCTATTTTGTGTGTGTGCAGCTGACATCTTGCGTGCATGCACTCAGTGCAGTGTTATACCCCATGTACTGGCAACACATCTTCATACCTGTCCTGCCACCACACCTACTGGACTACTGCTGGTGAGAAATCAATCTGCCTGTCTGTCCGTCTGCCTGTCCGTCTGTCCCGATGCACTGACAGTGCACTCACTCTTTTTACGTTTGTTACAGTGCACCCATGCCTTACCTAATAGGGGTCCACACCAGTCTAGCTGAGGTAAACTGATTTAAACTACTTAAGCATGAAGCCAATAAATGCGACCCAACCCGATGCATCCATCAGGTTCGGCGCCCCTGATCAAACCGTGTCTCTCTCTCACAGAAGGTGAGGAGTCGTGGGTTGGAGGAAGTTGTGATTCTGAATGTGGATACAAACACACTGGAAACCACCTTTGACGACCTTAAGCGGATACCTTCAGATGTGGTAAGAAGTATTCTTTGTGTTGGTTTGTGTGAATATAAAAAAATATATATATTTTTTCTCACTAAACAGTTTTTTATCAAAGGGAAAGTATGACAACACTATTAAAAATATTTCCAGTGGTGGAAAGTAACCAAGTACATTTACTCAAGTACAGTTTTGAGGAACTTCTGCTGTACTTGGGTATTTCAATTTGAAGCTACTTCCACTCATCTACATTTTCGAGGGAAATATTGTACTTTCTATTAGAGGTGGCAAAATGGCAATATCCCAACTTGGTGGCAAAATGTTGTCATGCCGTGTTGACATGCTTTATGTGTGCAACTTGTACACACGAGCAACAAGCATGGCTGAAAGCGGCTGCCGCAGCGGAAGAGTTATTTCCAAACAGGGAGAAACCTCCGTTGTGTGGAAGTGGTTTGAATACAAAAGATCTGATTTACAACAAACCACAGTAAGATGGAGTATTGGAAGTCAAATGGTTGCGTTTACACTGACATATTCAAACGTATAGATCTAGTTTGTTACAAATGTTCTTGAAATGAATGACTAAGCAAAGCTGCACCAGCTCCCAGAATAGAAATCTGTTATTTTTGTTGTAACCTTTAGTAGTTTGTTTTTTTCAAGCTCCTGTGTTGTATGTGCTGAAATAGTTTGACCATTTCTTGCATTATAAAACAGTTTATTGTTTTATAAAGTCAGTCTCATGGCTTCACGTGTATCGAGACGAAAAACACCCACTCGTCTCTTTCATGTACCTAATCACTGTAGTCCTCCCTGTTAGCTGGTTGGTCAGAGCAGACTAGGTGAGAAGGACAGTTTAGCCACTTTCAACATACTTTAATACATATTAACATAATTAATAATAATCTTAGATCTGTGACTGACTTCAACAAGCTCACCTCTTCTGCAATTCTCTTATGGTCCTCTGGACTGAGTGTCCGACGCCTCTTTGTTGGCGGAGAGCCACGGCTTTCCTCAACCATGGAATGGAGAGAATTTCTGCAAAGGACAAAGAGAATTTATAATAATAATAATAAAACAGAAAGGGCGATTAAAAAAAATAAATCTAGAAAGCAAATAAGAATAATCATTATTAATAACAGGAATACATTACTACCTGATCCTTTGTATGTCCTGTTGAAACTGCTAAATGCACCCATTGATATGGACCGAATCTATGTTTCTCTTCCGGAGCTTGGCATAGAGGTAGTCTACATCTGGCATGATGTTGTAAAAAAGTTCCAGAAAGAACTTAAAATCCTGGTGGTCCGGCAGCATAGCTAAGGATCCTGCTTCTCTGACGGCATTGGGGTCGAAGTCACCCGAGTCTCGTATGCTCTCAAAACAGTGAATCAGGTCCTGTGAAAGTTCCGTCTGACGTTGCTGGATGTTGGCGGTCTACGGGCCACTGTTTTATCGAGAGCACCTGTCTGCATGGGTGATTTGGAAAAAAAGATGGCAAATCCAGCAAGATCAGACAAAAAAAAACCTGACGACCTGTGGCGCCGAAGGAAATAAACTCCGGAGAAAAAAAAAAAAACGAGAATAGAAGACATGTTTGCACTTTCAACACCGCTTGCATATTTTTTTTCACAAACGTTGGTGTTTAAGAGAGTGTGTGAATAGATTCTGAACACATTATAGTAGCTTGAGATTTTGGACCAATAAAAAAAAGTGATGAGCACGTATAAGCATGCAATCAGAAAGTACCACCCCTGAACCGGGACCTTTTGGGGCCAGAAACTGTGGCAGACGAACCAAATGTTCGGGGACCCTGCAAAGCCAGTGTCAATGGTATGAACAGTCTGGGACTTTTGCTGGTTTCCTTTTCCCACGTTTCCGAACACACTTCACTATAAACATCAGACAGGCCAAATGACCAAAAAAAAAAAAAAAAAAACCTTTATTCCTTTCACCTCATCTTTTCTCAATTGCATGATGTTGTCTTGCTCTTTATTGCTGAGCGGCAGCAGCAGTTCGTCTGAAACGATATTACAGATATGAATGTAAACGTGTGTGCAGATGTCCGAGCTGAAGGTGTGTTTGAAGCGTCAGGCGGTGTCACCTGGCTGTGGTGTGTCTCGAGCCTTCCTGAAAGCTCAGGCTCTGCTGTTTGGCGGCTACAGGGAAGCGCTGCAGGGTGACAAGGTTCGTCACCCACAGAAAGACTTACTGCAAACTTTAACATGTTTTAAGCATGTCACATGACGGAGTAAATGATTAATAGCTCAAATGCATTTTTTTCCACTTTTGGACAGTTTAAAAAAAAAAAAAATCCTTGTTAATGTTTTTCCGATTTTAAAGTGTCTGTATTTTTTAAGCTGCAGCTCTGCATGTCTGATAGATGAATACTGATAACCTGTGTCTATTTATTGGGACTAATTTTTCTTTTGCTGTGCCCGTCGCTCACCCCTCTCTCTCTCTCTCTCTATTTGTGTTTTCAGGAGGGGGAAATATGTTTCTGTGAAAAGCTGTTCCTAGATCACAAGTCTGCCAGTATGAAGCAGTTCCTGCAGAGTGCCGTCCATTTACAGCTCTTCAAAGAGGTACACAGCGCTCTCTGCTGGACACGTACTGCAGTTGCAACACCGAAGGAAGGACTTGTTGGGCAGAGAACTAAGTTGAAATGTTACCGCTGGGGAATGAAAGTCTCTGACATCCTTTGACGCAGATTTATATTCAGTTATTTCAAAACCTGGTATTTATATGCTTTAAACTATTGAAAAATCATATTGGTACGCTGCTTTCAAAAATACAATCTGATGTGAAGTCAGTGAGTCCAGTCATCCTCCTGTCACTGTAAATGAGAGAGCTTTTTCATTCATTATAATCAAATGGTCTTCAAAAAATATCCAATATTTCTTTTGTTTTTCTTTGTTTTCAGTTCATAGATAGTCGCCTGGATATTCTGAACAAAGGGAAGGAACCAGATGACCTCTTTGAGGAGGAGATAATCAAATGGGAAACAGCTGCAGGTGTATATCTGTGTAATATTGTTCCTGTTGTGTGTGAACGGAGCGCAGCTCAGTAATGTGCACAGAGCAGTGGGGAAGCAATAACCTTTGGGGGGAAGTATTCCAAGTTCCACCACTTGATCAACATTTCATCCGAGTTACACTTGTGTGACCATTAGTACGACTTCCACGGACAGCGCACATCAAATTTTATGTCAAAATCGATGAGACCCTTGAAATGCTTCAGAAAGCGTACAGCAATGACGCAACGAGCCGGACGAGATGTTTTGAGTTGCATTCACTCTTCAGGAGGGGCAGAACATCAATGTCCAAGATTTTAAAAAGCCGAGTCAGGTCAGGAGCGCAACCGGGCGAGTTTTCTTTGACATTCGTGGGGTTGTGCGCCGTCAGTTTGTCACCTGGGGCAAAGTTTACCGTGACGTTATGAGCCATCTGAGTTCTAACCACCTGAACTGTGGCGCAAAGGCATGTTGTTTCCCGCCCTCAATCGTCCTTCCCAACTCCACTACCTATACTCACTGGATTTGGCTCCCTTTGACTTCTTTCTGTTCCCTTAAAAAAATCCGGCACAAAATTTAGAATTAGACTTGGACTTTATTAATCCCACAATGGGGAAATTTTGTAGTTACAGTTAGGTAAAATGTGCATGTCCAAGTGGTCACAAAAACACGTGTAACTCAGTACACTTACTAGCTTTCCCAGCTCCATGCATATCACTGTTGCTAAAATTTTTGATGGCACCTCTTTTGTATGTGACCGTTTATGTACAATTGTTCATTCCTCATACACCACACGTCCTCTTTCTATTGTGTTTCTGTCTTTTGTAGGAAAAAGCAAATCTTATCAACAGTTAGTTGGTAATTTAAAGGTAAGTTTTTTTTTAGAAGGATTTTAATTTTTTTTTTAATCTTCATTTAAAACACGATTTAATTTGTTTTAATCTTTACTGAAAAGTCCAACATGGATGCATTTGTACTTTTGACAGAAAGGAGGAGGAGCGCTCATCCTCAACATGAAGTCCAAAGCAAACATGCGGGTCAGTGCAGGCTGAGGTGTTTTGGACGGGAAGTTAGTGTTGCACATGTGGATTCTGTTCTGATCTGTTAATCTCTCCCGTAGGCCAAAGGTCTCACCAAGTCCGGTTTGAAACACCTGTTGATGAACAAGGTGGGTTCGTGTTTATGTGGTTAAAGGCTTCGATTGACTCAAAATTCTGCCACGTTTTTTCACACTTCTCGCTTTGTGTGTGCAATGCAGGCGCACGATGAAGAAAGCACCCTTCATAGAGGTGGATCAGTGTCACACCGCCGTGCCCGATCTGACTGCTTGCAGAACCGCCTGCCAATCACACAACACTTTGGGAAGGTGAGATTCCTACATTTCATTTTCATGCACTGAATGTGAGTTTCATTGATTTTAAATGTCTTTTTAAACTGAACATACAATTTATACATATGTCCTCTCCATGGCCTAATCTGCCTGTTCTATTGTCTTCTCCTGCTTATTCGTACTGTCTTGCACTTTTATGGCTCCATTTCTGTTGCTTTATTGTGAATCACATATTTTGTGGGAATGTTGTGTTGCCATCCCTCTGCTCTGTTACTGTTGCTGCCTCATGTCAGTCACGTCCCCTCCGGCCTATTCACAAAATTAGTGCTCCGAAAGACAAGGACAACATGACGGACACTGGAGATTCATGGGATGGGTGAGCAGCGATAGAAAGTTTCTAAATACATTGACTTAGCTATTTATGCTTCAGTACACCCGGAGGTACCTTAACTTTAATCTAGTTTCTGCTAATTTTACTTTACTGACTTTTACTTGAAAAGTAGCTGCAAATACCTTTGCCTTTCTCTTTGGTAAAAACAAACATCTGCATTGTAGTCCTAAATCAGCACTTAAATGCAGGGCCTCATACTTAGCGTTGTAGCTCTCACTTAACTGAAGAATGTGAATATTGTTCCACCATTGTGTGTAAAATACAGAGAAATGAGGAGGTCCCAGAAAAGGAAAAGACTATTCAGCGGTGTTTTCTTGTTTGTGCTATTCTGTGTGTTATATGTTGGGTATCAGAGCTGTATCTGAGCCTGTGACCGAGCCTGACTCTGAGCTCCAGAGGGATGAGGAAGAGGGGGAAGATTCACTGCTGTGTGACACCGAGGAGATGGATCTTCTTGGGGAGATCTTTGACACACTCAGCTCCCGGAGCTCCCACGAACGTGGCCTGCTGTACGGCACTCGCAGCCTGGATCTGTTTGGGCCGGACAGCCATGACTATATTACAAAAGTATGAAAATGAGGAACTAATACACACACACACACACACACACACACACACACACACACACACACACACACACACACACACACACACACACACACACACACACACACACACACACACACACACACACACACACACACACACACACACACATATATAATGAGGTGTAATTTCTGATCTATGTTTTCCAGCGTTGTCCAACCAACCCCAGCCATGAGAGCCTGTCTCTGTCCATCAGCGGCAGTGGGAGCCTGCACAGCTGGAATCTGGAAACAACAGAGGAGCTGTCAGACGTGACAGAGGACTCTGATTGGCTGTGTCTGGACACCAGCTTACCAGAGGAGGAGGGGACAGACAATCTGGTGGCAGCATGTGAAATGGATGAGCAAGAAAGGGGACAGAGGGAGGACGGAGAGAAACAGGAAGAAGTTAAGGTAGCAATAAATGGGAACCACGGAGAAGAAATAGACAACAGAAATCATTTTAAGGAAGTAAAGTTAGAAGAAAAGAGAAAGAAAGAAGATCAGGAAAAGAGAGTGAGTGCAGGGGAGGACCTTGTGAATGAAATGGCTGACGAGCGAGAGGACGAAGGGCTGAAAGAAAAAGGGGAAGATGAGCAAAATCAGAGTGATATGGAAAGAGAAACAAATGAAAAGCAGAAAAGCGTGACAAGAGAAGAGGGAAATAAGACCAACGAGGAGACAAATAAAGAGGCGGGAGAATGTTTAAACAAACTGAATCCCCATCATCCCGAATCTGTGGAGGAGCAGCAAGGACAAGGGGGAAAAGCCAATCCGGAAATGAAAGTCCCTCCTGAGTCTCCTGACCCTAAACCTCCAGCAGGTCAGGAACAAAACAGTGAAGAAGCAACAAGAAAAGAGGAGCAAGAGGTGAGACAGACTCCCCCAGCTCCTAAAGTGTTATCTTCTGCAGCACACTTCCAGTTGCCGGCGTCCGGCCAAGACTTCCAGGTGAAGTCCAGGACAAAGTCCTCGGCTGAACCTGGGAGACCCTGCAACGTATTTCGATGCAGCGAGAACGCACAAACTCACTCGCCATGTGACTCGGAAACAAACAACTGCTCAAAGACGCCTGAGGTGGAAGACCGCCCTCCGATCAAAGTGTCTGAACTGAAGAAGAGATTTGAAGCCTGAAGGATGAGGCTGACCACGTTCTAGTTTTTGTAACTGTCAACGAATCCAATGACTCAAGCATTGTGTATCTCCACACTCCCCCTGTGCAGCTGTGACTCCCAGGCTCAGTCACTACTATTCAACATGTAAACATTAACAAATAGGGCATAAATATATAGTTTGATTTCTCATCAGGGCTCAGAAATGTCCTTCTGTAGATTGTAACAAGTGTTACACAAACAGGGGTAAATGGCACATTTGTTTAAGCCACGGATTTGGTGCTTTAGTGAGTATTTATGGCAGCAGGAAGGTGCAATTGAGTCATAACAAACTACAATGGATGTGCTTATAGTGAGAAAGGAAAGTGTCACCCAGTAATGCTCATAAGAGTTCAGGTTTTTTGTTGTCGTTGTTTCTTAATGAGATTTCTTTACAGTGAAAAAATAAACAGAATATCCCCAGACTTGTTCTGGGAGTCATAAACTGGTTATTTAGCAAATATTGAAACAGATTTTAATGGTGACTTGCACTTAGAATTAAGATCACTGAGTAATGGCTGTAATAAAAGACATAAATTCTGTGCCAGTCACTGTTTTACCTTCTACTCACTGTCTGGCGCATTTTACATTGATACAAGAATATTTTGTGTATACGTGTTGGAGAGGTTTGCTCTCCATCAAATTCTTCTCAACAGAAACTGACACATTCTGAGGATTATTATATTTTTGGTAACTGTTCACACAGAAACTGAATAAATAACTGAAACTTAATAAACCTGAGACTTTTCCCCCTCAACTTCATCACTCTCAGAGGAGAGGAAGAACAAGCAGCAGTCTTTGGTGTGCACATTGACGGTTTATTCACAGAACACCTCGTGTACCATACATAGTGATTTTTTAATGTTTTCTATGAAACTGAGCTTCTCAGAATTTGATATAAAAGTGCATCACAGTGTGTTTTTAATCAATGTTCTTCATGAATGAAAAAAGTGTAAAATACATTTTATATATAAATATACAGAACAAACAGTGCAACAAAACTACCTGCATACAAATACAAAATATACTTCAGCTCATGTTCCTCACATCACAGAATAAAGTTGTTTGATTCAGGGAACAACAACAGTGAAACTTCCTCACTCAGATGACATGTTTTTCTCTCCTCATGCTGTGCAACAGGTGATAGAGTTGATCCGACTGTCTGATCAGCCTGTTTGTTGTCACAGGGTATTAAAAAAAAAAAAAAAAAAAAAGGGGTGCTGCACAAACAGTGTTTATCGTGTCTGAAAATTGTTAGAAACTTGGATGATCCCAGAGGACAGCAGCACAGGAACATCAGAAAATGAGTTGTTGATCCACAGCTTCAAAAAGTGGGGAGAGAGTGAGAGTATACGTGAGGGAAGTTTTTTTTTTTTTTTTAATCATATGAGGCGTTCTTCTTTGGGCAGCGGTAGAGCCAGGCCAGGTTTTTCAGGACCCGACGCGTTGGTCTGTTTCCTCTCCTCCGCGCCGGGCCTGTATGTTCCCTCCATCCTTCTTTTCTTCCTGATGACGCACAGCAGCAGCAGCAGAACCAGGCTGAGCAGCGACAGCACAGTGGAGACAAACGCCGACACCGCGGGAGGGATTAAGATCTGCATCGCCTTGGTGACAACACAGCTGGGGAGGAAAATTACACACAGGTCAGGCCTGACAACCATTTGGTTCAATACTTTAGGTAAACCAATCAAAATGTCAAAAGATACGTAATTTTATTGTTGTATTTTTACAGGTCTGTGGTAACTTTCGGATAATTTCCATAGTTTTCCTGGAAAGAACCACGTAATTTGGTATAAATATGAGGAAAATACCAAGTACCAAAATAGTCTTTGAGGCAGTACAGTTACGTTTGTCTACAAGCATGCATACAGTTTAACATATATGGAGATTAAATGTATAATAAAGAACTGTTTAATTCATATTTTAATGAATTTGAATGCTGCTTTTCTATTGAAGAAATTTAATTTTTTTTCTATAATTGGTGACAGTATACACAATTATTTCCCCCAAAACTCAATTGGAAATTTTTCTGAAATTACAACTTTTAAAAAGTGTTACCAAAGTCTCTTTATTTGCAAACTTCTAAACAAGGATGTGGGTATTTATGCTGAGCTCACCTCCCTGAGGAATATAAAGAATCAATGAGGTCTGCGGTGTGTTCTTGCATCTAAACGAAAACAACATCAGGTCGTTACAAATAATATTGAGGCACCTGAGGAAAAAAAAAGACAAATATGTTATTTGACAGGAGGGGTGCTGTATTGGCTTGCATTACATTCTTTAAGGGTGTATTATTAACAAAACGCTTTCAATCTGGAGATACTAAAAGTATACAGTGCAAACAGAAAGAGAAGGAATTTTGTGAGCGGATGAATTCATGATCAAAAAGCAGTGGAGCTTAAATGATTAGTTAAGTAATCTATTAACAGGAAATGAAAACAAAAACTGATTAATCCTTTGAGTCACTTTTACTAGTTACAATAAGAGCAAATTTGATGTATTACAGGCCTACTTTTTATGTTATATTTCATTTTTAATTAGTTGAATTAAACCTTGAGGCAAAGAAAATTCTAATTTTTCACAATTTTGTGACATATTATAGACAAAACAATGTAATGAGTAAAGGAGAAAATAATCAGCAGATTAATGAATAATGTAAATAATCATATTTTGCAGCCATTAAAAAGTGAAAGGTTAAATGCACCGAAAAAAAAAATCATATTTTATTCCTCCAACAAATTAATCTGTCAGATTGAATAATAACTGAACATTCCGATCCTCATAAAGGGAGGATTTATTGCTGGGCTGTGGCAAAATACTTTATGCTTCACCTGTCGGGGGTTGTAATGTGGCCGGCCGACACACACACACACACACACACACACACACACACACACACACACACACACACACACACACACACACACACACACACACACGAAGAAATTACATTCACCTTGACCTCAGACTCGCAGTCAAATCCAACGGAAACTAATTGCAGTAACATTGCAAAGTTTGATATTGCTTCAGGCGGATGCGTCTCTGAACACAGGGAAATACCACAGATCCTGCTGCACCTGTCCGACCGGAGTTTCCCCCCCGCTCCGGTGAACCTGCTGCTGCGGAATGACAGCTGACACCGCTCAAAGGTAAAGAAACCTGGAGGCTGATGTGAACGCACCGCTTACGTCGGAGTTGAAATCGCAGGCCAGGGGGTCATTGCTTTGCTAAAATTTGATCCAGCGGTAGTTACCTGTCGGTGAATGAACATCCAGGTGAGATGACCGACGCTTCGGTGACTCCTGGTTCAGAGCAAGACGCTCCAGGAACCCGACAATCCTCACAATCCAGCAGTCAGGTGTCGACGTGCTGGCAGCATACCTGAAACTATTTCCTCCCACGCTCACCTGCCTCTCTGTATGCTAATGAGCCTTGTCACGTGACACCCCCCCCCCGCCTGAGCCAATCAGTAACAGCTCCGTATCTCTTCCCTATTTTTTTGTGTTCTTTTTCATTAAATAGTCGAAATTTTTAATATTTTCTTTATCTGTATTCTGTTTTGTTTTAACACAACTCACAGAACTCTTCATATTTATTAGTTACATGCCTTGACAAACAGAAATCATCCATCACATTGATATTATTCACTGTTAGGTTTAATAATTAGAGAGAAAAGGCCTTGTGCGAGTCTAGAGGGCTGTGGTTTGTCAGTGTAGGACAATGTAGCTTTCACTCCATTACTAATCAAACAAACTTTCTTCCTAGTTAAATAGCAGGAGTCATGGCAAACAGAACAAAGACACATGACTGCAAAATTAGGTCTGATGTTAAAAGAAAACAAGACATAATTTAATCCAAGTAAAACATTTCAGCATATTAAAGACTATTAGAACTTACTTTTATTGTAGATTTACTCTACTGTTAGATATGCACTCTAAACAGGGAAAAAAGATATCCCCCTGTTAAATGGCTATATGTAGCGACTGAATGAATAAATAATAATACAATAACTGAAAATGAATTTGTTTATTTAGGCATATCCATTTTGCTATTTTTTGTTTATGGTATTATTAGAAAAAAAAATGTAACACCGAAGTTTAAAAATTCGGCTCATATTCCATCAAAATCAGCCCAAATAAAAGAAATTTAAATCTAAGACTACAAAATAATAGCTAACTGAATCAGATTGTCAATACAGAAATTTCCCGTATGCTGAAACTCCAAAAAGCTCTGCCAGAAATGACTTCAAACAACTTTTACCACATAGTTATCAGTGTGTTTGTTTGATTATGCGTAAGTACACTGATGCAAAAGGGGCAGAATAAACATTATAAGTGACTAAAAGTTTTCCAAATTTCACATTTGTGAAAAGTCAGCACAAATGTGTCATTTAAAAACTTCATAACAGTAGAATAGCTTTTTTTCTGTGATCCTGCTGGTAAACTATTGACTGTCAGTTCTGAAGTTAGTGAAACCCATAAATCCTTATTGATTTTCTAATGTTGACCTTTTTCAGATAACATTCATTGGGACCAAGTTTCTCAACTGCTGCTGGGAAATCATGTGCAAATGTGTTTGTGTCAACATAAGTATGCAGAAACAATTTGGGAGGAGGAGGAACATGACAGTATGACGGGGAAGAAGTGGTGCAAGAGGAGGGAGGTTAGAGGATAAAAGAGGGGTGCTGCAGACATTGACAGCAGAACAGGATCAGGTAGAAAGATGAGGAGGACGCTTCTGCTTCTGGCCTGTCTGGCCTTCATGACTTCTCCAGCTTATGGAACTCCTATGTAAGTAGACCTGCCGTAAGCACCTGTCTTGAATTGATTCGTGGAAAACAAAGCACAAAAATGGGTTTAAGTTCATGTTCCATCTCATGGATGTTTAACATTCACTGTGCAGAAAGGATGTGGATTTGCATCACAACTTTTCTATGAGGAAGGAAGCAGAGATATTAAGTTATTATAAAATTTCTGATCAGTTTTTTGGTATTATTTGTTTTTAAATAGAAAACTGTATCAAGCACAATTATTCATGAAAGCAAAGATATTTTTCAACATTTCTGGAGGGGATGTGTCAGAATGTTGTGAATACTGTTTTTACTGTAAGTTTCATTTTACCCGTTTCTTACATTATGAAGAGCAGTTTTGTTCTGAGTTTGCATAGTGGTGCATTACACCACACGAAGTAAACAGAATGCAGAGCCAGGATAAAAAGTCCGATTGATCCATTCCTGGCTCTTAATCAAGATAATCAATAGATCACCTTATTGTTATGAGGTGGAGTATTTTTCCAGGACCCAAATGCAAGCACACAGACTCGAGGTATCAGTTCCAAAAATACTGTCTTTATTGTCCAAAAAATAAACAAACAAAAACTACAAACCAAAAGGGTGGCACCGAGCGTGTCCACTTTACGTCCAGTCGGGAGGGCAACTCAACCGACAGCTCCAGGGGGACACGGGTAACAGGGCAGCCGGCAGACCAGCGGAAGGGACGGCGTCAACAATCCTCCTAGCCGGGAGGGCAACTCCACCGACTAGTGATTTTGACCGGGATATCCGCAGGAGACACAGAGGCCGGAGGAACGGGAACGGGAACAGGACTGACCGGGAGCTGACGGGGAGCAGACGGAAGACGGACGGGTGGCTAACAAAAACACAATGAACCGACAACCAGAGTTGTGCAGGGGCAGGTTACATATAGTCTGGGGAGGTGATCAGGGAGATGCAGCACACCTGCAGGTGGTGATCAGGGGTGAGTGGCTGCATCTGCTGGGACTGGTGAGGGGGCGTGGCCACGGGAGGTGAGTGGCGTGGCCACAGACAAAGACAGGGGACACAGGAGGAGAGGTGATCGGGGGCAAAACGGAGGACAAAACTGAACTCCTGACACCTATTGCGTATAAAGTCCAAACAGCAGCCTATGACCCTCATCTTTGCAAATATGTAGGCTATATTTAAGTAACCTACAGTATATAGGTGATTATTTTAAAATGTGGGTGAACTGCAAATTTAACAAAAACAACAACAACAAAAATCCTAAAACAGTGGTTATCACCTCAGAGTCAGGACTCCCAAAGGTTCCTAAATGTTATCCCTCACCTGCAAACTCGTTGCCTTAGGTGACGGTTACCTTGGTGTCAACGAGTTCACGTGAATTGTGCTGGTCCCATAAATTAAGAGTTTTATTTTAGTACTCAACAATAACGTGCATTGCTACCTTTTCATGTTAGAGCTCATCATGTTTGAAGGTTATAGTGAAGCCCTAAAGTGAAATATGCAAGAAGGATTATCATTTACTGGTTAGCACAGCTAGCAGCGTGAGCTAATCTGGGCTGTGATTGGTGAAGTGGGACAGGGACAGGTGTCAGTCGGGGCGGAAGTCAGACGGCCGGTAAAAACTACACGTTCTCGGGCCAAACTGATTTTTTTTTTTGCACTTTGTTACTTTTTTCCACCCTCATCCCAAATTAATTTACATTCTAACCCCACGACGGTTTTTCTTTGTTGTATCCTTTTCTCCATAGCCCCAAAAGGCTTCAGTTGCGTGTTGAAATAACTAAAATGTTCATCTTAATTTACCCTTACCTTGTGTTAGCTTCATATCTAGTCATCTTTTTCATGAATTCAAAATCACAGTTTTGCATGATTTTAAGGGGTCACATGCAAAAATGTTTTACACAAACTTTTCTAAGAGATTTACTCATAAAACCTGAATACAAACAAGCAACTAAATGTACAAATCATGCATAAACAGGGAGAACTCACATTATTAATTGCATGTGAGTGTTTTATAATGCCTAAAATGCTTGCTTAAAAAAATATATTTGTCCATAAGTCAGTAACAATAGGGTTCTTTCTGCTCAGTGACTACAGTTTTTACTATCTCTCACTACATCTCTGCAGGAAAGTGATGTCTGCCCCCAACTTGTTGAGAGTGGCAACAGCAGAAAATATCTTTGTGGAGTATCAAGACTACACGGGAGGAGACATACAGGTTGAAATCAACGTGATGAGCCATCCAAACAGAAACAAAAAGCTGGCAACAGTATCTGTGCCCCTTAACTCTACAAACAGGTTCCAGGGACTCGGACAATTAACGGTAAATAAAATACTTATGTAATTGGTCTTCTGTCATGACCTCATACAAGACATCTTGAATCTCAAAAGGCTCCTCATATCCTCCTGTCTTCATACACCGCTCCTGTCTCTTCATTACTGGTTTCAGATCCCCGTTGGAGACTTCAGTAAGGATCCCAACATGAAGCAGTATGTTTACCTGCAAGCTCGGTTCCCTGACCGACTGCTGGAGAAAACTGTCCTCGTATCCTTTCAGTCTGGGTTCATCTTCATACAGACAGACAAGACTCTCTACACACCAGGCAGCAAAGGTGAGATTCAGTGTGACCTCACTGCTGAGAAACCCAACACCTACCCTTGTTAACATGTCTTGAGGGTAGGTATTACCTAAAAAAATTATCACAGAATCTGTTTCTGATGGTTGTCAGAGCATTTCATAAAACATGAGACCATTTTTATTCAGTATTTTACAGGTGTTGAAAATGTACAACAGTTTAGGATTTAATTTGTAAAGTTGGAAGCCTTGCAAGAAACTCAGAAAACACATAAAAAAGGGTAAAAATCAATTGAACAGTCAATTGAATGACTAGTGATCTAAAATGTGTAAAATTGTTCCCGCTCTAATTTAAGTATGAAAGAAGGTTAGAGCCCTCGAAATTAATCTAATTATTTTCAATAAAGTGTTAGAGGTATAAAAGAATCCCAAAGTTTTCATCAGACATTTTTTTTTTCTTAAACAAATGACTGCAATGTAGGCTAAATTACAGTGAAATTACATTTAATTATTATTTATTTATTTATATAGCACTGAATCAAAACTTAAGTAACTCTTTCTCTCTCTGTCAGTTCATTACAGGATGTTTGCATTGACGCCCCAGATGCAGCCAGTCGAGAGGGATGTTGAAACCAATACTGATGCTTCCATTGCCATTGAGATTGTGGTATTGTGATACTTTTTAATGAGCTCAGAATTGAAAATAATCAGACATACTTGGGACGACAGAGCCTCTTTAAGAGTAGATATCAGAAATGCTAAACATAAGCTCTTTTCCTCGCAAATTGTGTGTTGTTAGCATCTGTCTTTGCACTCACGATAAAAATAGATGTGCCCTTCTAGTGGTTAAGTTGCACACTTGCAGCTGCTTCAGAAAAACAGAAAAAAAAAAAGCTTAAAGAAATGAAAAGGTTGTGGTTAATGCCTGGCGAATATTATTTATTTTCAGACCCCTGAAGGCATTATTTTACAAGTTGATCCAGTCTCTCTGAAATCAGGCATGCACTCTGGAGATTACCAACTCCCTAATATTGCTAGGTGAGTATTTTGTTTTACTTACATTTTTATTTGAATTTACATTTTAACATGGGTAACAAAATGTACTTTAAAACAATGATATCCTAAAAACATTAAGTGTATTTACAAGTATAAAATACATTTGTAATTTCTTTTAACTATATAATTAATCTTAGGTAATTTGAAGTCTGGCATTCATATACAAGTAATTAATTTGCCATTAATTTGGATGGCTACGAAACCAAAAATATCTCCAGGGTCTCTGGGGTCCCCTGGGTGTTTGCCCATTTTGCCCGTTTGGTAATGCAGCCTTAAATCTGTGGATGTGAGAGAAAAAGTGCTATGTAATCTCATTTCCACTGGACACAGAGGTGTAGCAGAATGCTTATCAACTCTGTGTCCTTGAGACTGATAGCAATCATTGAAACTTTCTTGGTTTTAAAACTTGTCGTGATTATAAAACTTCTTGCCGAGCGTTACGAACCCCTTCCTGTTTAGCTGTGATGTTGCCTAGTGACAGAAACAACAGAAATTCTGAAGCTCAGGAACAATTTCCCGATGTGTAAAATAGGGAGACGAAATCCAAGTTAGCCGTAGAACTCTGTGTCAATTCACAATAGGTTTCATTTGATTCTATATGCTGTGCCACTTGTTCTTATGTAGTCACGTTATAGAACAATATAATGCACTGTAATGCACGGACTGTACTGCAAAGCTTGTCTGGTACTATCCCTTACTATTTCCGAAAATGTCGGATGTTTTCTTAAAGTTTGTTTCCTCTGAGTTTTACAAGGATATTTCTAAATTATAGGATACCCTATTATCTATCTATCTATCTATCTATCTATCTATCTATCTATCTATCTATCTATCTATCTATCTATCTATCTATCTATCTATCTATCTATCTATCTATCTATCTATCTATCTATCTATCTATCTATCTATCTATCTATCTATCTATCTATCTATCTATCTATCTATCTATCTATCTATCTAATCCACGAGTACCTGCTAGCCTCAAAACTTTAACCTTTCTTAGTTGTGTGTTTCTGTTGACACTACTCGCTATCAGAGTATAAACAGTCAATCTTTTACGTCAGATATAAATAACTACTCTGAAGTCTGAATTCTTCCATCTCTAAATTTAAAGAATATTTACAGATTTGTGTTGATTATTGAAATGTGTGTTCCTGTGTGTGTGTGTGTGTGTGTGTGTGTGTGTGTGTGTGTGTGTGTGTGTGTGTGTGTGTGTGTGTGTGTGTGTGTGTAGTCTTGGAATGTGGAAGGTGGTGGCGAAGTTCCAGACCAACTTACAGCAGAGCTTTACTGCAGATTTTGAGATCAAAGAATATGGTAAGCCCCCCATTACCTGCACTTTATTTAAACCAGAACAGCATTCACTCACTTTTTTACCTGATAGGACATACACACACATTTTCATTTTTCTTAATTTTGTAGTGCTTCCCAGTTTTGAAGTCACACTGACACCCTTGGAATCCTTCTTCTACGTGGACAGCAAGCAGCTCACCGTCAACATCAGAGCTACGTATGTGGAGGTTTTGTGGATTTAGAGACCAGGTCTGACTGGTAGATTAATTGTAAGAAAAAATAATGAGGGTTTCAGATGATATAGTATTTGTTGTCATTACGTATTTTTTAATTGTCCTGTTTTATTTCATCGTTGGATTTAAACATGTCTTTCTTTTGGGGTTTTAGGTATCTGTTTGGTGAAGAGGTGGATGGGAAAGCCTTTGTGGTATTTGGTGTTGTCCAGGATGGTAAAAAGACAAGCTTTCAAAGTTCTCTTCAGAGATTGCCGGTGAGCACAAATTTATACTTATGTTATTTAAAAATAGTCAAGATGGGGGATGTTAAGATTAAGCCATGCTGACATGAGAAAATAAGTACCTCTTACTGCTGGTGGACTGTATTACTGTATCCATTTAAGATCCATTTCTTTTTCATTTTGCATTAGATTCATAGAGGAATTGGACAGGTCACACTGAAGAAGGAGCACATCACAGAGACCGTCCCGAACATCCTCGAACTTGTGGGGGACTCCATATTTGTAGCCGTCAGTGTGATGACAGAGAGCGGTAAGAAAGAGAATCTGTGTGTTCGTGCCCGTTAAGTATGTTTGATCACGCGTGAATCATACTGACTCAAACTTTCCAAACCAAAACCAGAGGTGAAAAGAAAAACATAATAACTGTATGTATGTCAGAAGTGAGCAGGCACCTGTTTTTCTGTATCGAAGAAGAAGGGAATCATTTTGTGTTTGCATGTTTTTGTTTTTCCTGTATTATGCTGCAGGTAGTGAAATGGTGGAGGCAGAATTGAGAGGTATCCAGATTGTCACGTCGCCCTACACCATCCACTTCAAAAGAACTCCCAAATATTTCAAACCGGGAATGTCGTTTGATGTTGCGGTAAAGCACAAATCCATATTTATAGTTTGACAGTGAAAGTACGGTTACATTTCCACTTCCAATACTTTACAGAAAACATTTCACCACACGAAGATCTCTCTTTCAAAACACAGATGTTTATTATGATGAAACTAGTCCAAGAATAAGAATTTGTAATTCACACCAAGTGCTGTATGCAGAAAAACTAACCTAATAGCATTGAATCACCCTTAAGATGTGTTTTAATAAGACAGTTAGATGTGGTTTCATTAGATTTTTTTTTTTTTTCTTCAATGGCAGATTGAAGTTTTGAATCCAGATGGCAGTCCTGCAGAAGGTGTTCCAGTGATAGTCAGTCCTGCAGCAATTGTTCCAGGGGTGGTCAGTCTTGATGAGGTGCGCGACTCCACTGCAGCCAATGGCATGGCAAGGCTTAGCATCAATACAGTGGCAAACTGGGACACTCTCACAATCACCGTAAGTATACTATGAATGTAACTCAGCTGTCACTGAATGTAATTCGGAATTTTGCGGGAACGTTTGTAGACATGCCGAGTCAGCAGTCTGTCAGAATCAGTATACACTTCTACAGTTTGTAAGGTTAAGGCATATTTTTAGCTTCATTTAGCTCATTGTTTTGGTTGTGCTGCTCACGCATGTACTGCACAGTACGTTACTAATGCATATATACTTTTTTCACATGACCAAGATATCTGTCTGCCCCTTGGCTCCAACAGGACAGAATGAGATACACTTGATACTTTTCATGTATTATTTGTGTATGCTTACATGTGGGTGACTTTAATTACAGGCAAAGACCAATGATGCAGATATTTTACTTGGGAGGCAGGCGTCAGCCTCCATGACAGCTCTCCCATACACCACCAAAAACAACAATTACATCCACATAGGTAAGGAGAATCCTGAAATAACATCAGATAGTAAAAAACAAAAAAAGGTGGTGATGTTGGATGTGTGTGCACATTTTTTTAGCGCCCAACATGACACATTATTTCTGCAGGTGTGGACACAGCTCAGCTGAAAATAGGATACAACCTGAAAATGAACCTCAACTTAAACAGGCAGTCAAATAACGACCATGACATCACATACCTGGTGAGAGATGTTTTGTACCAGCGCGTGTGTGTGCACGTATGCAACTATTGTACTATGATATATAGTGTATATATTCAAGTACTGATGTGTAAATCTGTGTCCCCAGATCCTGAGCAGAGGTCAGCTGGTGAAATCGGGGCGTTACAGGACAAGAGGCCAAGTTCTGATTTCCCTGAGTGAACCCATCACCAAAGAAATGCTGCCGTCCTTCCGTATCATAGCCTACTACCATACAAATGAAAATGAAGTGGTATCAGACTCAGTGTGGGTGGATGTGCAAGACTCCTGCATGGGCTTGGTGAGAGACACAACACGTGATGTAGCAAAGGGAATCTCGGACATGCATATAACGCACAAATGTTAATCATATCAAGGAAATATTTGTCTTTTTTTAACTTTATTCCCAAGTATAAATCTGCTTGTCTCATTCATATCTTTTCCCTTCACATTTAGCTGAAGCTGGAACCAACGAGACCTTCTCCGTCTTATGAGCCTCGCAAGATGTTTGGTCTGAAAGTCAAAGGAGATCCAGGAGCCAAAGTGGGACTGGTGGCAGTTGACAAAGGAGTCTACGTCCTCAACAACAAGCACAGGCTCACCCAGAAAAAGGCAATTAATTTAATCTTTGAATATTTAAAAAAAAGCTACATTAAATAAATTGCACATATGTTCACTTTTCAGTATGCCTGAAGTACAGATTAAAGCACACTAAAGTTGATCAGAGCTGTTGTATGAGTTTACAGATATGACTGTTTTGACTGACATACTGTAACCCACAGCCTCATCTCTTTGTATTTCTGGCCTGTTCAGATTTGGGACATCGTAGAGAAGTACGACACGGGCTGCACACCAGGTGGAGGGAAGGACAGTATGAGTGTGTTCTACGATGCTGGTCTGCTGTTTGAGACCAACACCGCTTCTGGGACACCATACAGGACAGGTGACACCACTTCACTCTTCACTTAGACTTTCTCCAACTGTCACTCTCTGAGTAAACAGTTCAGTGTCTTGCCCAAGGTGCAAGTGGGTATTGAACCACCAACCTTACGATGAGTAGGCAACCATCTGACCCACAGCCTCCCTACACACAAATGAATTTGCTTTGTCACCTGTCAAACAAGCCAACGCTCCACCAAAGATACTCTTCTGGAACTCCTTACAGACAATGTGAGGCCACTTTACTGTAGTTCAGTCAGGACACTGCGTCAAGTTTAACCATTTATTAAAGATGTGCATACTTTTTGTTGGCGGGGACTCTGCACGAGTGATGCTCTAGAACGGTCTGAGCAAGCAGGACACGGACCAATTCTGAGATCACAAACCCCCCCCCTCTGGCAGAGCCTGATATTCACACCTTTTAAATGAAATTCACAACTTTGAATGAATGGACACAATAAACAGAGATTTTCGGCGGTTCCATAGTTGTTGTTGTTGAAGAGTGATGTGTAGAGCGTGGAGTGGGCGGAGTGCATGAACGGTGCACGGATTTAAAGCGCACCAATCGGGAAGGGCGGACTGAAGCTTTTGTACGATTGGACAGGGAAGGGACCCGTGACAGACTCCGAGCCGGCCTGAACTACCCCAAAGCGCCATACTGTGAGGGTCAATCAAAAAGTTCAGAAACACCCAATGATGCACATGGAGCCGATGTTAATCAGGCGACACAACTTGGAATACTTCCTCACCAAAGTTATAGCTTCCCTCCCTCTACTTAATGCACATTACCGTGCTCAACTCCGTTCGTACGCAACCAGAACAGTCTCTGAACTTTTTGATTGCACCGTATTTAATCCAGTTCTTTTCCCTCCTTATAATAATCTAATCCCATCCATTGGCGCCTGGGTCAAGGTGAGGCCGGCCAGGCCAAAGGTAAAGCAACTGCTTCAACCTTTTGTCAAATGAGCAAATCTTTCCCAGAACATGCTCTTCTTTAGGCTTCAATGTTGGACCCATGAAGTGACAATAATTGGGAAAAGTGGTTTTAAAATACAGGGGTTTTCTTATTCATCACCAAGACAACATTCAAGCGCAACTGTCCTGCTGTCAATTGGACAGTTACTCGTTTAAATAAAATTTTCAACGCTGCTGCAAAGTCTTACTTTGTTTTGGAGCAGGCAACCATCAATGCACGACATATCTTAAATTCCAGGCATATAAAGACAAGATTATCTGCCACATGCCACTAAGAGGCAGTGAGATGATGTATGTTTTAATATTTTAGTATTAAGAGTAACACAACTTTGAAGCATTTCCAATTTGATTACAACAGCCCACCGTGGTGATAGCTGTACGAGCTGATCACAGTCCAACAAATATGGGGTGCAATTATAGATCATTTTCTTGCCGTTTATGTCATGCAAAACTCAAGTATAGATCCAAGCTTGCTGTTTTTCTGGTGAAGATCAAGTCTGCGTTGCCTTTCCAGAATTGAAATGCCAGGTCCCCAGCAGGCGGAGACGAGCCCCGACTGTAATGGAGGTCACAGCCACCTTAGGTAAGAATCGCAGCTCTGAACTACTCAGTAACCACTTATTTGGTCATTTTTTCCAAGTATCACAAGCTTTACCTTTGCCAGGTTATTTATAGGTGGAAAGACAGAAACTATTTTAGCTTTATAGCTTTGTCTTAAAGAACAATTTCTGTTTTCTAAATTGCTCTATTTAAAAAGTTTCATTTAGACTTTTTTTTGGTGCATTTTTCCTACTTCCGTACGACATGACTTCTCCCCTCATTCCTTCCTACACAACCCTCTCTCTTTCCAGGAAGTAAATACGAAGACAAATTACAACGTGAGTGCTGTATGGATGGCTTGAAGACCCCCCCCATTTCGTACTCCTGCGAGAGGCGCAGTGAGTACATCGTGGACGGTCCTGCCTGCGTCGAGGCCTTTGTGTACTGCTGCAAACAGATGGAGGCCGCGCGAGCTGATACAAAGGAGGACCTCCTCCAACTGGCTCGAAGTAAGAGACGGAAACAAGGGATGGGTGGTGGTTATCCGTGCTCATACTGGTTGTTCTGAAATATATAAATCGATACCATTTTTGATGACACTTTAGGTGAGGTAGATGACAACAGCTACACAGACAGCAATGAAATCGCTTCTCGCACCAATTTCCCTGAAAGTTGGTTGTGGACAGACATTCAACTGCCCACTTGCCCACCAGAAACATCTAAGTGGTGAGTAAACTGAGAGCTGTCAAAAAAAATAAAAATACACTGATACTTTTAATACATTAAATCACAGGCATCTAAAGCTGCCGCTCAACTCTCAGAGGTAACACTTTTCTGTGTTTCAGTGATTCTACGTCATATCAGAAAAGCTTTCCTTTGCAAGACTCAATCACTACCTGGCAGTTCACTGGCATTAGTCTGTCAAGGACTCACGGTGAGGATTCATCAACTAAAAATCGGACTCGTATTTTAGTTGTGCTTCTACCGCCCTTTACACCTTGTTTTTTTTTTTTTGAATTTTTTTTCTTATTCTCATCCCATGTTTTTTTTCTGTCTGTCATCTTTAAGGAATCTGCGTTGGTGAATCGTTGGAAGTTATTGTGCGGAAGGACTTCTTCATTGATCTCAGGCTGCCGTACTCTGCTGTCACTGGGGAGCAGATAGAAATTAAGGCGATCCTCCACAACTACACCCCTGATACTATCGAAGTGAGTCCAAATTTGCAGTAAACATTGGACTGGAACAGAATGTGAGGCAAAAAATTCTTAGAATTGCTGTATAATCATCAACTAAAACTGATGGTTGCGATCCTTTTTTAAATATTAATTGTACATTCTTATCTAAGAGATGAATAATGTTGTTATTCTAAAGACAGAGTATCTGAAATTGCCAAACTTGAAAGGAAATATCTGTAAATGCTCATAATAGTCAAGATATTTCCTGAGCATCTGATCATCTTTCTGGGATCTTCATATTCTCTATTGGATGAACCACAAGTGTCTCGGTCAATTCCTCCATCTTTGTGGTTTTCAAGGTGCGTGTGGAGCTGATTGGGGAGGAGCATGTGTGCAGTACAGCCTCCAAACTTGGACGGTATCGTCAGAAAGTCAAAGTCGGGGCCCGCACAACACGGTCTGTACCCTTCATCATTATTCCAATGAAGGAGGGATCACGCTACATTGAGGTCAAAGCAGCTGTAAAGGACTCTTCAACCAGCGATGGAATCAGGAAGATGCTGCGGGTGGTGGTAAGAGAGACGGACTCTGTTTGCTTTATTATGTTGTTTATGTAAAACGACATGCAGAAACGCTTTCTGATGTGAAGCCACTATGGGCAGGACGATTTCATTTACCCCTGCCTTCCATGACTGCTCAGTCAAATCCGTTTTATGGTTACCATGTTTCTCGAGGTTAAGGCAAAGAGATGACTGCGACGTTCAAGGAAATGATCATGGTTCTGGAAACAGAAATGCAGTTTTTATTTACAAGTACATGGTCCAATGTTCGATGCCAATAAATTACCCTTCTTAGTCATACGGTGTAATATTCAACTATGATTAGGTGAAACTTCAATAGTGGCATAGAATTGAGAGAAAAAAGACAATTAAATTGTTAACACCAATTATTCATTTGAGAGTTAAACGTCAAGTAAAATTTCATGTATGTGACAGTCCTACTTGTGATTTCGAATGTTTATCTTCACTTTTGTTTTTCCAGCCTAGAGGCGTACTGATTAAATCTCCTCAGACAATAATTATAAATCCCACTGTGAAAGGCATAGGTAGGTTTACACATTAACTAGCTACATTATCGCTTGTTAGTAATATTGTTTTTATCACTTACATACTGATCCCCCTACTTTAAAACGGTTTCTCCCTTAAGGTGGTAAACAAGAAGAAATCATCAACAGTGGAATTCCCAGGAACGGTTTGGTTCCAAGCGCACCTACAAGCACACATATATCCGTGACAGGTGAGAGATATTGTTTTATTCGGGTCAGTTATGTAATACTGTGCCTGTACAATGAGCTCTATTTGGATTAAATTGTTTTTGTTTTCCCTGCGGACCTTTGCATCTTCGTTTGTTCCGTCCTGTAAATGAATAACATTTTGGTTTGTGTCTATGTGTGCGCATGCAGGGAGAGAACAAGTATCTACACTGGTGGAGGAAGCTGTTAGTGGGAACTCTATGGGCAGTCTGATTCGCCAGCCTGGAGGCTGTGGAGAGCAGAACATGATCCACATGACCCTGCCTGTCATTGCTGCCACGTATTTGGACAAAACCCACCAGTGGGATACTGTGGGATTCCAGAGACGTGACGAAGCCATAAAACACATAGAAAAAGGTAAGCTAAAACAGATGCCTTTGTAAGAACAGATAGCAGATCTGAATCATTTCAAAGACATTACAAAAAAAAAAGGACATTTTAACATGGAGCTCAGTTTAAAGGCCTCCTCAAAATGTCTTCCAATGGATCAGCTGAGCCTCAGTCAGTAAAACACTTCTGTTTTTTTGTTTTGTCCAGGCTACGCAAATCAGTTGGCTTACCGTAAAGAGGATGGCTCTTTTGCAGTGTGGTTAGGCCACCAAAGTAGCACCTGGTGAGGCACCCAAACATCCATTAGTTCATACTAAATGTTTTGCACATCCTACTTTACCTTCTGTGTATGGATGTGTTTTATGTGTAAATAAATGAAACTAAACTATTGTACCCTCTCCTCTCCTCTGTAAGGCTGACGGCCTACGTTGCCAAGGTGTTTTCCATGTCCCGTAATTTGGTGGCAGTGCAAAGCCACATTATCTGTGACGCCATCAAGTATCTCATTCTCAACACGCAGCAACCCGACGGCTTGTTTAAAGAATTTGGAAGAATAATCCACGGAGAGATGATTGTGCGTGCACTGATTTCGTTGACACCAGTACTCCACAAAAATAACGAATCAAGATGAAAGCAATTGCATGCCAATGACAATCCTCTCAAATATAAAGATGATTCTTCTGTTGACAACAATGATGAATGCTGACATGTTTGCGTATTCATGTGCAGGGGGATGTGCGAGGCACAGATTCAGACGCCTCCATGACGGCCTTCTGCCTGATTGCCCTGCAGGAGGCACGCTCAACATGTGCCCCCACTGTTAATGTGAGTATCTCCCTGCATGCACTGTTTTCTCCTCGCCTCTTTTATTTATTTATTTACTTATCGTATTGCAATGTAGAGCTGGTTAGTCTTTACATTCTAAATAAGGAAATATGTAAAATCAGATTTATTTCAACTGTTTTTCAGAGCTTTCAGAGCAAGAACTAACTGATGTAATCACGAATGAAACACTGCCTTAAGGCATGTTTGCTGGGGGAGTGTAAAGGCTCCCACCACAAACATCAGGACACATCTGATAAAGTAACCAAATAAAAGGCTTTTTCGAACGTAACCTTAAAAGAAACACTTGATTACTGTTGTAGATAGAAAGTCTGTCAAAGGGCCGTGCTAACAATTGTGTGGAGGCGTTGGGAAAAGTTCACTTGTGCTGACATTATTGTTTCCAAGTGTCTGAAATATTCAAATGGAAGCATTTGACTGGCAATCTTTGGTATTGTATCTGCATGCAAGAATTAAATCCCACGAAACCACATTTAAACGGTTTCACTGCTTTCATTTATTAGTATTTGATGAAAATGAATAATTTGGCCTGTACATCAATAACTTGATTGGCAGTAACATACCTGCTGGAAGAACTACCAAAGACCAGCATGTTGGTTCCTCCAACAGGGATTGAGTGATGAGGCTATAAACACCTCTCTGATACGAGTGTGACATTACAAAGCCTCGTTTGTTGTGGTGACACGAGTGTTGGTGTGTTTACTCTGTTTTGGAAGGTCGAGTCGTCCGTTTTTGAGAATAACATCTCTACCCCAAACCCCAATATTAACTGTAAATAAGCAGGCTCAGTTTGGCTCATAAGACAAAGACGAATAAATGCTACAAACCTCCTGAACAAGCACAGATTTTTATGTTCGCACTGATAGCTCATGGTGAGTGTCAGGTTTGCTGATCAATCATCATTCTATTTTCTTCCTTCTTTAATTTCTTTATTTTCCCATCCAGAGTCTGCCAGGCAGTATAGACAAAGCGGTGTCCTACCTGGAGAAGCGCCTGCCCACCCTCACCAACCCTTACGCCGTTGCTATGACATCATACGCTCTGGCCAATGAAAACAAACTGCAGAAGAATATCCTCAACAATTTTTCTTCCCCAGGTTCCTTCAAACACAAATATTCTCAGCATATAATATTACACATTTACCGATAATTGCAATATAAAGGTTTTCCAGGACCAGACAGACATGTTGGTTTGGTCATTTTAGCTCAGGGAACGTGGGAAACAAGAAACGTCAGCACCAAAATGCTAAAGATATGTCTGACATAATTTAGAAATAGCATCTCGCTTACGAAGGTTGTCGACGCTGACATGTAAAGTGTTTCGCAATTCTTGTTACGTCATGGTATCTTTACCTGAAAGACTTGTTGATGTTAAAAACCAAACATCTGATATTTTACTCTTATTAGTGTCTGTTTTGTCTTTCTGTTTGTATCATTTGTGAATGACCTTTCAAGGATAGAAAGATTTGTTGAAGTTCTCTCTTTCATTTAGTTTCTTTTACAAGATTAAATACCTGATTGGGGAATTACTTCTGAATTCAACTTGTTCGAGATAGAGCTTAGTAATAAAAAGGTATTTGTGTGTTCCAGATAAATCCCACTGGCCTGTACCTAAGGGCCGTACTTACGCACTGGAGGCCACAGCTTACGCTCTTCTAGCTCTGGTCAAAGCCGAGGTAAGAACCTATGAACATATGTGTGCTTCACAAGCAGAGAGTCATCATCCATGCTAGCTCACTAAAAGGGTCGAGGGTTTGGAAACATAAGTCAGTGAAATGTTTTTTACAGTTTTAGATACTACTGACCATTTTCCAGAACACTTCAAGGCACCTCCGTTACCATATACTTCGTTACGGAGTGGAAATCAAACTCCAGAAGAGGACATTTTTTTTTTTCAAAATTTTGATTTGTTAGTGTCATGTTATAATTGTGTGTTACTGATTTGAACAGCCGGCAACTGCAAAACCATGAACCATCGATTTGATGAAAATGAGAGCCGACATGATGTTTTTTGTGATGGCTTTCTTGTATCAGGCCAACTCTTAGTCTCACAATCGGGCTCTTTCCCGCCTATTGCTCACAGCTGTCTCGAAATTTGTCATATATCTCATGGTCCGGTCACGCTCAATAAGGAAACGTTTCCGGTCATTGCATCCTATTGGGTGAGGACGTCGGGATATTTTTGAACTGTTGGAGCAGCTCTTAACCAGTTGGCGTTGACCACCGTATGTCCTGAACACGGCCAAAACTCTACCACTGCTGCGACTACACTTAGAAAAGAAACGGTTGACTTCAATGTCATTGCATTAAACCACCAACACTGGTTGCCGATTGGTCCGCCCTCCAAAAGGGCTGTGCAAACCTTAACCCGAACAATGGTTTCCAATAAGCAACCAGGGTGGGTGGCTAAATGCGATGAAGTCAAGCGTTTGTTTCGATATGTAGTCCCAACAATTGCGGCAGTGGTAAAGCTACATGCAGCGATACGAACAGTTGTAGCAATGCTAGCAAACATTGAGAAATTGAAGCCAGAGTCTGCAATCGGTAAAACATTTCATTACACATTAATTGTGCCAGAAAAAGAAAAACTGATTCACAAACCTTAAGGTAAGTTTTCAAAAACCGGCAAGTTTTAATTTCAAGTGAAACCATAAAAGAACCAGGACTTCTCTCTATTTTTTAGTTATTTAAGTTATTTTAAAGCTCCAGTGCACAATCAGCCACACAGGTTTTAACCCGTTTCTTGCCTTCTGTTAATAAAGGCCTTTGAAGATGCCAAACCTATTGTGAGATGGTTCAGAAAACAAGCGAAGGTTGGCGGAGGCTATGGATCAACTCAGGTAACACAAAACGTTCTTTCCATCTCGACCTTTCGGCTGCTTAAGGTGCATCTGGACTTACAACATTTGTCTTGCTTTCTCTTCCTCATTTTTCTCTTTCCAGGCTACTATAATAGTGTATCAGGCTATAGCAGAGTACTGGGCCAATGCGAAAGAACCCAACTATGATCTGAATGTGGACATCTTGTTCTCGGGCCGGTCAAGGCCTGAAAAGTACAACTTCAACAACAACAACCAATATGCCACGAGAACATCTAAAGTGAGGGCATACTCTCTCATTCACTCACATGACAAAACATGGATTTTTGTATTTTGTCCTAATCCCAGTGTATGTGTGTTTGTGCACAAATTTGAATCCCAACAGATTAATGAAATAAACCAGGATGTGAAGGTGAGTGCCACGGGATCAGGAGAAGCAACGGTGACGGTAAGTACTTAGTTTTCTTTTAAGCCGAAGGCCTTTTTTAAAAATTTGTATCCCAATACCCACAACATGATCAAGTGGTTTGCGTATTTGTTTATCACAGCGCAATGTGAAAAAAATACTTTTATCTATGTGACAGATGGTGTCATTGTATTATGCTCTGCCGAAAGAAACGGAGAGTGACTGTGACAAGTTTAACGTGTCAGTGGAGCTCCTCCCAGGTAACGTTGAGGTCCTCTGTCTCTCTCTTTTTGTTTATTTGTTGTCATTTCCTCTGCCTATATTTGTGTCATCTATTTAGCTTTTATGAGAAAAACAAATAATCTCATGCACAACTAATGCTTTGTTTCTGCAGAGAAAATAAGTGACGATGGAGACATATACAAGCTGACAATAAAGGTTTTGTAAGTACTTTACACTCCACAGCTGCCAATTTAGAATAAGTATTTGTTAAGATCAAAACTCTTTAAGGACCAAAAAGGATCTCTCTATCTTCTTCATGCTGTTATTTTCATCCATTCTGTGTACAGGTATAAGAACTTGGACCGTGATGCAACCATGTCAATCTTGGATATCGGCTTGCTGACCGGCTTCACTGCTAACACAAATGATCTGGACTTAGTAAGACCTTCTACAGATTCTCACATTCAGTAGAGTTCAACCATCAGTGTACATGGTCATGGTGAAGAGAAACCAGATGTGTTTGTGGTTACGAAGTTGTCTTGAGGATGTGTGATTTTGTTTGTGTAGCTGTCTAGAGGGCGTGCCCGCACCATCGCAAAATATGAGATGAACACCGTCCTGTCGGAAAAAGGCTCGCTCATCATCTACCTGGACAAGGTGGGACACCCGTTTTTTCTTCCCATCCCCTCTTCTGGCTGCATTGGTGTTTTATTTAAGTCTATCTCACGTTCGATAAACATCTCTCCACAGGTTTCTCACATGCGACCAGAGGAGATCACTTTTAGGATCCATAACCAGATGAAAGTGGGCGTCTTACAACCAGCGGCTGTGTCTGTCTATGAATACTATGACCGTGAGTGTCGGAAAACAATATGCTGCCTCACTTAGGTTCAAAACTTAGACTTGGATGTCAGAGTAGATAAACAGACATTCGTGCATTTTATATTTTTAGCACAAAATATTTTAAATACCTCTCTTTGCCATTGCAGAAACACCTTGCGTGAAATTCTACCATCCAAAGAGGAGAGCTGGACAACTACTGCGTCTCTGCGTAAAGGGAAAGGAGGAGTGCACATGTGCTGAAGGTAAACAACATTATGTCTGATGACGTAGGCTGGAAGGTAAAGCATTAGTCATTGGTCATCCTGCATCGTCGATCAACTTAATCCATTCAGTTTTGTAATATATTGTATTCCACGTTGAGGTTAGGAGAAAGAATAAACCTTCGTTTTCCTGCATGAGCCTGTTTGCGCTGAGGTGGGCGGAAGGGCACAGGCTCAGTGGTGTTCATAAGATACCTTGGCTTTGCTAGCGGTTTCTGAAAGCTACTTTTATTACCAATTATATAAAATCCAGTTTAAGAAAAATGTATTTTCTATACGATACAAATCTTTCGTTTTCTTGCAGTTCAGAGGGGGGAGAGGGTAGCCCAAGTTATTTTCTGTAGCTACAACTTACCAGTGTACCCTAAATGCCTCACATGCAAGCTATCACTAGGTAGATGATTGTATGCATGATAACTTGCTGTATTGGCTCGCTGACGCTGATGAGAATTGCTCCTGTGTAAATTTAGCAAAAGCTTTCAGACAGAAAACGTGGTAGTAAGGTGGCTAGCCTCGGTATCGCAGTGAAGTACTGAGGCACAAGGCATTTTCTTTGTGACGGGATAGTATCAAAATAATTCGGATGATGCCATAAAAGTATTGAAGTTTGGTAACCCAACCCTAATTAGGCGACGGAGCAATTTTTGACACTAGTAAGACACACAGACCTCTTCAAAATCACCTTTCATGTACATGGTAAGTGTGGTCTTTTTCCATTGGCTACGCAACTTTTCATCTACTGCAGATTGATATGTGCTTCAAAACACTGTTTAAATATTACTGAGGAAGATTATGGTCTATAACAGCATCCATGTGAGTGCAATCTGCTGAGAAGAAGCATAAGCGCTGATGTTGTGTTGCTGCCTAGGATCAGAGCAGCGGGAATAACCGACCAACACACTTGTTGGATTGAGACTTTGATATATACAGTAGCTGCATTCACACACCTACACACATCAGCTGTGCATTCACCCTGTGCCCATTGTGTATTTCCAGAGAACTGCAGTATGCAGAAGAAGGGTCAGATCGACGATGATCAGCGAACAGAAAAGGTTTGTGAGAGTACAGAGACGAGCAAAATCGAGTTTGGTAAGTAATTAAAATGGGCTGAATTATATTTTTATCCAAAAAATTTGATGTGTTTGTGAGTGTGTTTAAGAGATTGGGAGCTCAAATCTACACCTCGTCTGTCCACAGTTTACAAAGTAAGACTGGAAAAGATTATAGACAGTTTGTCTTCAGACAACTACATGATGCGGGTCGTGGAAATCATCAAGGAAGGTGGGTACTCACCTTTACAACTTCAACACTATCTGTTTATAAAGCGCCATAAAGGTAGCTTAGCAATTTAGTTTTTGGCTTCTTATTTTTTATCTTTAGTGTAGACACAAAACATCCCGACCATTTTAGGGAAGAAATTGACATTTTGGGACCACTCGGTTGTCTGTATGCTACATAAAAGTTACCGATAGCAGCCTTCAGAGACACCAGGAAGTTCATGGGCTGAACCAGGAAATAGTGTCGTACATAACCACCAGTTAAAACAGGACAGGTTAAAGAAAAACATGTAATGGATCATTAGTGAGCTTTATAGGTGTTGATAGGTGGATTTAGTCTCTTGGACATAGGTAGGCAAGCTCTTACTCCTTTTTTTCAGTCTTTACTCTCATGACCTTGTGAGAATCCAGCAGGAATGTGTTAAATTGCACCTTAAGCTATGTACTTAATCCCTCTCTCTCTTCTCCGATTTCTTAATTACAGGAAGTATTGATGTCGGTCCGCTTGGTAATCTGCGTATGTTCCTCGGTTATCAGCATTGCAGGCATACTTTAGGTCTGGTAGAGGACAAAACCTACCTTGTCATGGGCTCATCCAGAGATATTCACAGAGATGAGCAAAACCAATCGTAAGTATCTGGTTTTGTATGAGTGTGCATGAGCATTGAAACATTTCTACTTTTTCACTGTTATCTGTTATTATACATCAAGTACATTTATCTGATTCTTATGTCTTGCTGTTGTTATTTTTCAGCCTGACGTAAATTCAGTGTATAGATTCAAGAGTTAAATGTATTTTTTTTTACTTTGCTCCCGTCAGGTATCAGTATGTGCTCGGTGAGACCACCTGGATTGAGTACTGGCCAACAATCGCAGAGTGTCAACAGGATGAACACCGAGACACCTGTATAGGCATGGAGAAGATGGTCACCCAGTACATAAACTTTGCATGTCAGCATTAGTGAAAGTCAAAGAAATGAAATATTCTTGTCAAATTGTTTTTCATTTGGATAAAACTGTGACTGCTGGGACATCTGAGAGCTGTTACAACACTGTGTTGATTAAAATACATTTTACGTACAGACATAACTTCTGGTTAAGAGATGATTCCAGTCTGGTTACTGAATAAAAAGCCTTAGTCAGGATTAAAAGGAACTTATATTAAAGTGTGATCATGCTTAGTGGAATAGTGAAGAGGAAGTTAAACAAGGAAACAAATTTCTTATCGGTTGTCATGCACGACACCTCATTTAGATTATTTGATGATAACAGCAGCAGTAATTTGCCATTTTCAGCAGTTTTGAAATGGCAAAAAGAAAATACAATTATGTTCAACTGAAATGCTTTGGTTTTATTGTTAAGTTTAGCAATAAATGAACATATAAAAAGATAAAAAAAATGTCTTGCATAAAAGATCAAAATGCAGGTTCATTCTTGTGCCCACTAAAATATGCGTACCAACTTGACTATACCCCAAACCTACTGCAAAGCTGAGTAATAAATGCATCAGTCACTCTTTACTGACTGTGGTGATCACAGGAGAATAAAAGAAGAAGGTTTTTCTACATTTGAAGGGCCATGAAAAATGACTCAGTGTACACACCTGTACATTGATTAAAGTAATCTGCGTCATTGTGGCTCATAAGTGACTGTTAATGTTTATGGCTCTGACTACTCTCCTGCTCTCTCTGTCCCTCCTCATCCTCCCTGTCTCGCTACTCCTGCTCTCTCTGTTCCTCCTCATCTTCATCCTCCCTGTCTCTCTACTCCTGCTCTCTCTGTTCCTCCTCATCTTCATCCTCCCTGTCTCTCTCTGTTCCTCCTCATCCTCCCTGTCTCTCTCTGTTCCTCCTCATCCTCCCTGTCTCTCTCCTGCTCCTTTGCCTGCAGTGTTCATGGCTCTACTCTCCTCCTTTAAGTGCCTGTTGCTGCACTGTGTCAGTACTGCAGCTGATGTTGAAGCTCCTGCAGCCCCGGCAGCAAACATATCGGTTATTTGGATCAATTTGGCGACATCCGCCTCGACAGTTTCAACTTTTTCGACCTGCAGTGTTTGAGGTCGATTCAGAGATGTGACTGGGCCCGCCCAGTGTCAGCAAATAAAATAAACCAATGGGCTGCTGTCGCCATTTCATGGGCCGGTCGTTGGCCCCACTTTTTGGTTTTTTTCTACATATCAATTAGTTTATAGATTAAATTGTATGGGCCCAAAAGTGCGTTGGTCCACTCAGTCCAGCCCTGGATGTGTAGCAGCACCAAATATAGGACTGAAAGTAGCAGGACCAGTCGTGTCCATGATGGTACAGTGGTGCCTGAAAGTTTGTAAACTGGTTGATTTTCAACATATCCTGGTGTTCAATCTACACAACCACTCATGTCAATCAAAAATCTTTCTATATTTATTTATTAATCTTATTATATTTGAAATGAAATTATCCCATTTTCATATTTGTTTTCTCCTGCAGATCAGAGCTGGATTCACATTTGTGCTGAAATATTTGGGGGTGTTTTCCTTCTTCTATTCTATTCTATTCTATTCTTTTATTCTATTATTTCTATTATTATCTTATTGCTTCTGTATGCTGCTGTAGCAAAAAAAATTCCCCTCGGGGATTAATAAAGTAAATAATACCTACCTACCTACCTTTGCTCCTCCTCAGGAGGGCGGTCACGTGCTCTGACAATACACGCGCTACACATGAAAAATGCAGGCGAATTGCGGCACGAACGCACTTCCATACTTATGACGTTGTAGCCCATATGTCCATGCACGTTAAAGGTAGCTACTAGTGATGGTGAGATGAAGCCTCATGAGGCATCGAACCACTTCAGCCAATTGGTTCGAGAAAGGGTTCATTACTCGAAGCTTCATGTGCACACGAAACCACCTACTGGCCAAGTGTATAATGACAGGCAGCTGGATCTGAACCACATGTGATGCATTGAATGTTTGTGTCTGTTATGGCTGTTGGGAATGACTATGAATTACAAAAATGTATGACCAAATAATTTCTGTACATAAATTATCACATATGTGCATAATAAAATATCTTTTGAATGTATTCTGTGTGTGTACATTTTCCCAAAATGGTAGTATCATATGATATGGCAGGTTGTGTAATCATGTTTTTCTGTCACTTTAGGAACATGGCATGGGCTTAAGCAGGCAGAGGACAGTGGAAGTGCTTGTGGAACTAGGAAGAGGGGACTGAATATGCTTGTGTAACTTGGACAATGATGTACAGGACAGGGGACATTTTATTCATTTTTATTCAGAAATAACAGTTTCTCAACAGTTTTTGGTTTTATGGATGTCCACATGTCCGAAGTAAGGCTAACAGCAGCCACCTTTTCCACTTTAGCCTTAGCCTTCTCCTTAGCTGACTCATACTTGGCCTCCACCATGGCCTTCAGAGCCTAAAGGAAAAAATATATAGTGCTGAACTGTGAGACACAATAAAGTACTCATTTGTTTCATGCATGCACCCATACATACCTGCCTTGTAGGGAGGACATAATTAGGATCCAGTTTGGACACAAATGCCCTGAATCCAACATCATCCACAATACTGAAGGGCTGTGTGTCCTTCACTACCATGGAGACGAGGGCTTCATCCAGCTCTTGTTTTCTGGTGGCTGGTTAAAAGAGAATAAATACAGTGTCTGTTACCTGTCTTTATTTGCACAATAAACAAAAGTGAACAGGGAAAAATTGTGATGGTGCATTTGTAATATTGTAATGACTTACCTTGGCTGGGTGAAGCTCCAGTTTCCTCCTTATTCTCATGCAAGGCACGGTAACGCCTCAGCATGGATGAGCTGTTGTTATTGTACCCCAACTCCTTGGAGCACAATAAACACCTCACCTTTGAATAAAATAAGAAACTGAAAAATACAGTTCTTGATAAGCAACCCTAATGTGTCTGAAATAGCTTACCTTATTAGGAGTTATCAAATCAAAGTGTTCCCACAGGGGAAATCCTCCTCTTCCCAGCTGGCTCCATCTTATCACCTCCTTCTCTCCTCACTCTCCTAAATCTCCAAACTATCTCTCTCTCTCTCTCTCTCTCTCTCTCTCTCTCTCTCTCTAAACTCTCCAAACTATCCAAACTCTCAACTGACCTCAACTCTCCACCAACAACCCACATTTTGAACGGAGCCTGAGGGGTTTATATTGCCGTCAAACCTCCCGGCAACACCTGAACCACTTCCCGAAGCAGTCACGTGGTACAGCCGGCAGCGAGGCTTCGGACGTCATCATTTTTGGCTCCTCCCCTAAATGAAGCAAGCTTCGACACACGCTTCGAGGAAACGCCCCCTCCATTACTCGACACACGCTTCGAAGCGTCGGCACACCTCGTAACATCACTAGTAGCTACATAACTATTGTACCTGCTCACCAGCCACGAGACAACAGGAGGATTTTATTATCACTGCAACATGCCAGGCTGTCGTTTTAATGACACACTAATGAAAAATATAAACGATGGATTCAGAGGAGCCGGAGAAAAGAGGGTTTACTGCACAACCTGCAGAAAGCAAATTAACATGTACATGATGTGGGAGTCGGCACTCACCAGCCATTCATGAGGTGAGAGTTCAACTTATCAAAAACTTGGTAACAGCTGAGAGGAGCTGTGCACAATTTAAACAGGTGGCAGGGATTAAAGCAGTAGGACTCAATTAGGCACCACCAGAGCTGCTTCATTTTATTTTTAGTTCACATATCGTTTCGTTTCCACGAGAGAAATGCAATGTTTTCTTTTTAACATTTATTATTTGTGGGAGTTTTGCAGTTTTTCGGCTTAAGTGCAATTAATTTGCAGCACTGTTACTGCCGGAGGCATGAAACTCAGCCAATCACTGAGGTACATAAAACAAATCTGACATCAGATAGTCAGCCTAATTATGAAAGAAAACATTGTCTATTATACCCAGCCTAGATGCAATTGGGTCTTTGCTAAGATATGTTTGTTTTTATGTGAAGCACAAAACATAAAATCATTGTGATGACTTTGTGGGCACATGCTGCACCTCAGAAAAACCTACTCTCAACTTTACAGACTCATCGTTTCACTTGTTGAGTTGCAGCAATGATTTGTTTAACTAAGACTGCTAAAGCCTCGTGTTAACTTCAGGTAAAATTTGAAACACATATGTGCAAACTAAAGGCTGTGGATTTTACAATAGAAGTGTTGTACAGGAAGATATCTAATGACGAACAGCTGTGGTGGAAAAATAATTGAGTCCTAAAACTTGCATTTTCGTTCTTTCAGTTTGTGCTATACTTTATACTCCACTACATTTATCTGACAGCTTTTGTTTCGAGTCACTTATTTAGGTCATGTAAAATGTAATCAACAAAAAATTATATAAAATATTGTAACAGGAAACATAAGATGCATGCACGAGATTTACTTGTGAAACAAAGTGTTTTGTTACGTCCTTCCACCACAGTTTTATTGTACATATGTGCATGTGGCTATAAGACAGACTTGAAACGGTGCCAGGCTGTCCATTGGATGAGACGGAAGCTGCAGGAAGAACAAGCTGCTGCAAGTGGATAAAAGAGCGTTACAGAGCCAGAGTGACCACTCAAAGCAGATATGGGATCAGGACGGAGCGTGTGTCGGATCCAGCTGTTGCTGCTGGCCTTTCTGCAGGTGTTGTCCTCTCTGATTTGTCAGGCTGATGGCTCTCCATTGTAAGTAGACCTGCCTGAACTTCACACACCCTTCCTGAGCTTGAACGCTTGTATAGAATAAATTTTAGGTTAAAAGGGGTAAAATATTATTGACCCTTCTCCGCTGATGTTTTTGCTATGGTTGTAAAAACAGTTACTTTTCCTGGTTCCTCTGACACACATCTGACAAATAGTTTTCATCCCACCAAATGAATTATTCTGTATTCACAATAAATGCTTTATTATTGCTAAATGTAATTTCTTACTAGCAGTAGCTTATTCTGTGTCTCATTGACATGTAAAATGAAGATTAACCTTTTTTTTTTTAAAGTACTTTCAATACTGACGATCTCCTACAAATTCAGATGTTTTATTTAAGTCAATAAGAAAAAAAGATTTGTCATTTACTGTTGTGTTTTAAATCTTATGATATACATCAGTGTGATGACGGTATCAGGTTCTATTAATCACATTTTTACCGTATTCTGAAAATTGTACTTCAGCAATGGAGCAACATTGAAATACAAACAACAATCAGTTAATTATTCTTTACTTTCCCATCACTGACAGTAAAAACACAGGTTGAATATCAGGAGTATTTGTTTAACTCTACAGTGTCATCTCTGTTTGTGGAACATAAGTCAAAGTACTTTAGTCTTTCAAATGCCAGTAAATGTTGTTTAGAGTTTGCACAGTTGTTTGTGTTACAACAGACCACTGTGCAGAGTCCAGAAAAATGATGGAAGGTTTTGTTGATCCAGTGCTGCAACTGGACCAACACAATTAATTGATTATGGATTGTATGCAAAAAAAAAAAAAAAAAAAAAGAAGGGGATCATGATCTTCATTCTGTCCCTTCGCTTTCCAAGTTTTCACCACATTTTATTAATTTTTTTTCTTTCATAATGCACCTCAGAGAGCAAACAAAGAGTACGGAAGCATGCTGATGTCCTTGCCTTTAGCTCAAAGCACCACTGTGCATAGATACAACCTCACAGGGATACTAAATGGAGGGAACTTCCTATATTTTGTTATAATGCACATTTTACTTAAGTAAAAACCTAAATAAAAACCTAAGAAAATTTGTCCGAAAGGCCAAATATCCCTCACAGCAGTTTGATTTTTTTTTTTTTTGTACAAGCAGCCCTGTGATCTCTGTCTCTGTCCTCTCTCTCCAGGGAGGTGATGTCCGCCCCCAACATACTGCGAGTAGGAACAGCAGAAAACATCTTCGTAGAAATTCAAGATTGTGCAGTTCAAAGCGTTCATGTTGAAATCACCGTGAAGAATTTTCCGACCAAAACCAGACGGCTGGCATTCACGACTGTGACCCTTACAAACAAAAACAACTACCAGGCCTTTGGAAATATTACGGTACTGCAGAGCTCTTACTCCTATTTGATACAATTGCAAAAAAAAATGTTTTCACCCCACTATTTTTTTTAAAATTAGCATTTGAAAGAAGCTTCCTCCCCCCCCCCCCCCTTTTTTTTTTATAATCAACAAATATGGAACCCAGTTAAATTATTAGCATACATATGCTTTAATTTGCAATGATTGTGCTTTGGAAAATAATATTAAAACTTTTATCATCTAAAGTTTTTAAATTTGATTACCAAAGCAGCTGGGAGCTTTTTATATAATTATGAGGTACTGTCATTTTATTTGCAAATGGAGACTTTTTTTCTTTTTTTGTTTTCTGTTAATTTAAAAAAAAAAAAATTATATATATTGCAGTAAAATCAGTTATTGTGTCCTTTATTTTAGAATTACTTATGCAAGATATTTACAGAAAGTACTTTTGAAAATAGAAAAAAAAAGTTTAGATACAGAGAACTTATTATTAGTAGTATTATTATTGGTACTGTTTTGATAGTGCTGGGAGAGAAAAACATTACAATAAGCCTGGAAATAACGTTTCTTCCTTTTTATGTAGCGATCATAGAAAATTGTCAGTTCAGCCGAGTTGGTTTTTGTCCATGCATTACTCCTTCTGCCCACCAGATGTCCCCAGTTTTCAGTCCATACCACAGACTACATAAAATCGAACATAGTCTCGAAGATAATGCAGAAGTGCTTTAAAGTGCAATACCACTGAGGGGCACTAATTGTTTTCATTTTGCAGATATGTAGATTCAGGGATTTTAAAATTGTCAGCCATCTTTCAGTTCACGCTGTGTCTCTTTATACTCAGATCCCTGCTGATGACTTCAATAAGAATCCCAATATGAAACAGTATGTTTACCTGCAAGCTGCATTTCCTGACCGAGACCTGGAGAAGATTGTGTTAGTCTCCTTTCAGTCTGGTTACATCTTCATCCAGACTGACAAATCCCTCTATACGCCCAACAGCAATGGTGAGTCTGGTGCTGCATCGCTGCTGCTACACACAAACCCATCTTTCCTGTGCAACAGCATTTCAGAAAACAAAGAGAAAATGTAAATAGTTTTATTATATGAATATTCTTCTCAGTCAATAATACAAATAAACAGCAATAAATGGGAATAGACGTGCACCAAACAGTGAAAAATTTTGTCACTAAAACACGATACACCCTTAAACATGTGTACGTAGAGTCGTTTCCAACCGCAGATTATTTTACCCTGTGAAGTTTAGCATTTTAAAAAAACCCAATTATATTAAACATGATTAAAAACAAATATCACTCTTCTTTATAAAGCATGTAAGTAGGCTGGTGACCTGAGGTATGAAGTTTTTACAGATGTAAACTGTAACTTCACTGCTCGTTGAAGGCATACACCTACATTTATTATTAACACTGCTCATAAAATCATTATCATTTTAATATATGACTTCATCTGCTCCTTTTGAATTCATCAAAGCAAGATGTTCAAAAGTGCGTCTCTACCACGAAGTATATCTTTGAACTTGATGTTGTTTTCTTGTGTGCTAACAAATGTTCTCAACTTAACGCAACCAGTTTTCTTTTTTTTTTTTTTTCCAGAATTCACCAATATATCTTGTGACATTTATTAAAAAAGAAAAAAAAATGTTCAGTTGACAGGGACTCGGTTAAGTTGTTATTAGATGAAATCGGATTTAAATTTAGGCCACGTGATAACAGGCATCACAAAAGATGCGGTGCTATGTTGTTGTTTTTTTGTTTCAAATAATATAAAAATAATAAGGGACAGCGGAGCACTTTCTCTAAAAGATTCCTCCAGCTCCGCTGTCACAAGGACAGATACAGGAGATCATTCCTGCCCACTGCCATAAGACTGTACAATAACTCACCTCTGGCAAAATCCATCACAGTACAAAAACACTGTTGACTGTGTTTCTTGGTTGCTTGTATATTATATGTATATTATATATATAGATATATACTGTACCGTATGTATATATATATATATATGTTGACTGTGTTTATTGGTTTGTTGTATATAATATATATAGATATTTAATGTACTGTATATATACTGTATGTACTGTGCATTTTATATTTTATATTTATGTTTTATATTTTATTGCTTTTCTATTATATTATTCTATTCTATTATTATTTTATTCTATTGTTTCTATTATTGCTCCTGTATGTATGCTGCTGTGGCGAAAAAATTTCCCCTCTGGGATTAATAAAGTATATACCTACCTATCTACCTACCTAATCTATTTTTCATGAATATTAAACATTGCTCAGTATTTTAAAACTACAAGCACAGTCATGTGAAACATGCCGTCTGCTGCTGTCAGCTGTGTGGTGTTTAGTTGCTGTACATGTTGTGCCTGGCAGGCAGTTGACAGCAGACATGAAGTAAATGATCAGAGATTTTGTGTTTGTCTCTCTCTGGCAGTCTTCTACAGGTTGTTTGCTGTGACTCCCGGCATGCAGCCCGTGGGAATTGACGCCAACATCGATACTTCAGTTGCCATTGATATTTTGGTATTGTACTGTATTTTTCACAAGTTGATAACTGGTATTATAAAGGTGTCACTGGGAGTACAAAGTCTCTTGAAGGAGCTCCAAAATACGATCACCATACATTACACCTGAGTAATGTAACTAACATAGCTAAAACATTCATCCAGCAGAGGCCAGGTGAAAATACTCACATGCACAAGTTGCACACGACTTATCCCTAAAAAAAAAAAAATACAGCAAACAGGTAAATTACACAAAAAAAGGCTTAAATCAATGAGAAAATATACCACATAGTAGCCACAAAACGTGTTCAAGTTAGAGTTTTCCATGTATGATTTTCTGCTATAGGGGAGAGATTTAAAATTTGGTGATGTTCACTTTTAATATTTGCTTAATGTTGTTCATTTTTTAGACACCTGACGGCATCATTGTCCAATCTGACATTTCAAAACTGCAGTCAGGAATCTTCCCAGGAAATTACCAACTTCCTGAAATTGTAAGGTGGGTTTTTTTTCCCCAGTGTCCCAACATGGCTCTGAAACTTACATGTAACTGTGTCTTTTATGTCCGCCGGCATGTCATTGTTGTAATGTGTCTTTTGTGTGTGTGTGTGTGTGTGTGTGTGTGTGTGTGTGTGTGTGTGTGTGTGTGTGTGTGTGTGTGTGTGTGTGTGTGTGTGTGTGTGTGTGTGTGTGTGTGTGTGTGTGTGTTTGTGTTTGTAGCTTCGGACTGTGGAAGGTGGTGGCGAAATTCCCCAACAACCCACAGCAGAGCTTTACTGCAGAGTTTGAGGTCAAAGAATATGGTTCGTCCATCTTAAAGTTTCCCTTTCCCTTTCCCTTTTTCACCTGATTGGACACACAATTAAATGCACTGTATTTCACAGTGCTTCCCAGTTTTGAGGTTAAACTGTCACCCGTGAGCTCCTACTTCTACATGGACAGCCAACAGCTCACCATCAACATCAAAGCTACGTATGTGAAGGTTCTCGTTTTTTGGATTGAGAGGCCGAGTTTGATTCATAGATTAGTAGTTAGTATTGCTCTGTCTTTCTGCATAGTTAGTTTAACCATTTACTTGTGGTTTTAGGTATCTGTTTGGTGAAAAGGTGGATGGGACAGCCTATGTGGTATTTGGTGTTATCCAGCAGGGTAAAAAGTCAAGCTTTCCAAAGTCTCTTCAGAGAGTGCCGGTGAGCACATGTTTATACTTTTAATGCATCTGTCTGCCAGTTGATCGTTCCCTCTTGTGTGTGTGTTACTTTTATCTTTCGCCCTTTATCTCTTACAACATTGGTAAATAACATCTTCTAATTGCTGTAACTTTAAATCTCTAACACCCCCACTAAGGGCCATTCCCAAATCCACCACTTGGCCTTACCACTCCATTTTGCTCGTGCCCGTGTAGGGTCGGGTGTCCCGCTTCTTTTCGGGATCGAGGGGTAGTTCATCGAGCCCTCTGAGTGTCCCTCCAAACGGAGTGATTTCAGATTTGAACTCCAAATGGTAGACAAGAGTGGTAGAAAAATGCTTTGCAAACGGAAGCGGCGTAACATGAAAAATAGTCCATGAAATAAGATTTTTTTATAAGATTTTTTATCTGAAATTGCAGCTTTGGGATAATAACGCTATTTCTGGGTCAAACAGATTTAATGAAGTCTTGTTTGTGAGCATTAATAACTGATTCTCTTAGATACATGATTTTGTCATCATACTGTATATTTCCATAAATGTAATAATACAATTTCTGAGACATACAAACTTATGAATAATTAATTCAGGAGAATTGCAGCTACTGTTTGCACAAAAGAGTGGTGTCCCATTTCCTTATTTTAATTGAATTTTAAGCCCCGCCCCTTGTAGCTCCACTCTGAAGGGCCACTACCCAGTAGAGCCTCTCCTAAATGAGGGGTAAGGCCACAGGATGGGAAATGGGATTTTCCTTGATCTATTCCAATCTATTTTCACTGGCTGCCACACTTTACTCTCATCTGCTGTGGGCCATCTGCCTGTTATGTCCCATTCACATCCCCCTCTTCAGTGTGTGCACCACTGTCCTCTGTGCCTGGGGTACTATTGATATCCTGCGAACTAGCTTTCTACCCGCCGCTGGACTTCAGACAATTCTCTTGACCGACTACTCAGATCGTAACTCAGATTCGTTCTACAATGTGCTAAAAAAACAACCTCTGAAAGACTTAGAAACATGTCAGAGATGTTACTCTTCTCCCCATGTCTGTTAAATTCTCTTCAACTGAAATAAGAATTCACGTCTTCAGAAAAAGGACTCACTAACTAACCCATTTTTGCATTATGTCACATCAGATCGTGAAAGGTAATGGAGCAGTCATCCTGATGAAGGAGCACATCACAGACATCTTCACAGACATCACCGTACTTGACGGGAGCTCCATATATGTAGCTGTGAGTGTGCTGACAGAGAGCGGTAAGAAACAGAGACTGAGTGTTTTCACGTGTAAAGCGTCACGTCATGTGGGAATCATATCGATTCTGCTGAGTATCTAGTAATAACTAGTATTGAGTGTCGACATTAGCATCTTTGTTTTTTTTTTATTGGATATGTGAAGTCCATTTCATATTTTATTGGACCTTATGTGATGTTCATCTTTGCTGACTTTTCCTGGTTAGATAAATATAAAAGACTTGAATTGTGTTTTAGGAAAGGACCCATTTTTGTGAGTTGAACTGGTTTTGTTTTTTTTACATGATTGCGATGTGCATGTGTCACATACAGGCAGCGAAATGGTGGAGGCACAATTGAGAGATATCCAGATTGTCAAATCACCCTACACCATCTCCTTCAAGAAAACAGCCAAATATTTCAAACCAGTTGTGTCCTTTGAAGTAGTGGTAAAGTACTAATTTACATTTCCATCAAGGGTCTTGAGGGTGGATCACAAAGTTCTGAGACTGCTCCTGTTGCATGCCAACAGAGCGAAGCATCGTGACATGATGTAAACTTTGTGAGTAAATACTCCAACTTTCGTCGCTTGATCAAAATCAGCACCCGAGTTACACATTTTTGCGAGCAGTGGTCAGATCAGAGTTTGTGACAACTTATTGGTGAACAGAAAGAAGTGGCAGGGAGCAAAATCCAGTGAGAGGTGGTGGTGAGGAGCGATGATTGTGTTGTTGTGGGTGAGAAACTTGTACGTTTTCATCATCATATTGGAGAACCCAAGTGCCATCGCACCACAGTTCAAGTCATTTGCACTGAATGTTTCCACTCAGACACCTCAGAACATCACGGTAGAACTCGGTGTTGACAGTCTGACCCTCGGGGACAAATTCACTTTGTGGAGCCCAGTGAATGTCAAAGAAAACCCGCCTGTTTGCAGACCTGATCTGATGCGCATTTCCCGGTTTTGAACAGTGAACTTCCGCCCCTCGGAAACACAACTGTCACTCAAAGCACCTTGCCCGGCTCATTGCGTCATTGCCGTAGGCTCCCTGAAGCATTTAAGGGTCTCCGTTGCAGATTTCTAGAGACACAAAATTTGATGTGCACAATCTGGTCATGTCCACAGAGAAATCCGCATGCGAACAGACCAGCGCTCACAAAATCGTGTACAACTGGGGAACCGATGATAATCAAGCGACGGAATTTCTAACACTTACTCATTAAGGTTATACCTTCCACCTGCTCTGTTCACGTCACAGTGCTACGCATCGTTCGCACGCAACAGGAGCAGTATCTCTGAACTTGTTGATCTACGCTCGTTAAATCAGGGTGGGATAAAAATCTGATGACTGTCTCCTTAAAAATGATGCGCATACTGGGTCATTCCTTATTATCTTAGTCAAAACGTTTGTTATGGAGCTCCTGCAGTTTACAGATGATTTAATTATTTTCACAATAGTTCTAGACGGGTCTAAATCATCTTTAATGTGCTTTTTTTTCTGAGGCAGATTGAAGTTCTGTATCCTGATGACAGTCCGGCGAAACAGGTTCAAGTGGTGGTCAATCCTGGTAAGAAGCCAGGCCAAACTGATGTCAATGGCATCGCAAGGGTTTTCGTCAGTGCACAGGGGCTCAACGAAAACTTCACTATTACAGTATGTCTTCAGATTATTTTGATTGTCATTTAATCTTTTGCTTCATTGAACATAATCAAGGCATTGTCTCCTGTGTTCTCATCTCACTGGTGTTGCGTATTTTGGTGTATATGGCTCCGTGACAACCAGGTGTAAGCATTATTTTTTTGTGGGGGGTTATCCTAATCTCGTAATTGCAATATCTCAACAACGCTTTGATTGAATTTCTTTCAAACAAACTCTCACTTGATCCAAATAATGTTCTGATTAGATATTCGTGGTTAAAGGTCACTGTTGTCTCATGTCCGTCCCAATCTTGTGAAGATCACTCTGACCTCATGTCTGTTGTGAACCTCAGAAATGGCCCGAGGGACTTTAAATTTGGCACAAATGCTCACTTGGTCCCAAGGATGAACTTATAAGATTTTGGTGGTCAAAGGTCACTTTTATCTCATGTCTGTACCAATCTTGTGAATGTGGTGCCAAAACTCAGGACGGAGTGGGAGATTGTGACCACATTTAGTCTTTAGGCGTGTGCTGAATTGGTGATCTTGGGTGACCACCTTGAAACTGTGGTGATTGTAAAAATCTTCTGTGCTGTCGGATTGAAGATGTGTGAAACATCCACGTTTTGGAATTTGTGGCAACGTCCATATTTGAATCATTATCTGCTGTCATGGCTACAACTTTATCTAATTGTAGGTAAGAAAAGATTATCCTCATATTTCAAGTTCTATTTCGAGAGTGATGCATATGTCGTGACCAAGTCATCTTTTTCGACTCTCTGTAACAACAGGATAGAACTGGAAAGACTTGATGCTTTATAGGTCTTACTTTTTTTGTTGTTGTGTATGCTCACCTGTGTGCTTTTAATTACAGGCAAAAACCAATGATCCCAGTATCTCACCTGAAAGACAAACCTCAGCCAACATGATAGCTCACCCATTCACCACTAAAGGAAACAATTACATCCACATAGGTGAGGAGGATCCTGAGATGAAATCAGATGATAAACTCACTGGTAATGGTGGTAACAGTGTCATGGGTGAGACACTCGTATATAGGCTGAGCCCTAATTATGGGAAGTTGCAATTGCAGGCATTCATACAGGCGAGCTGAAATTCGGACAAAGCCTGACAATTGATATCAACCTCTACGGTCGGGAAAATAAACAAACCGACATCACATACCTGGTGAGAGATATTTTGCACCTGTGCATGTGTGTGGTTGTGGACATGCATTTTTTTGTTTTGTTTCATCACTCTGTATATTAGGCTGGACAAGTGTTGATGTATAAATCTCTTTCCCCAGATCTTGAGCAGAGGTCAGCTGGTGAAATATGGCCGGTACAAGGTGAGAACAGAGTTTCTGATTTCCCTGCCGGAAACCATTACCAGAGAAATGATGCCGTCGTTCCGCGTCATAGCCTACTACCATACAAATGCGAATGAAGTGGTATCAGACTCTGTTTGGGTGGATGTGCAAGACACCTGCTTGGGATCGGTAATTAGATTACAATTACAAAACACTTACGCATATATTGGTAAAGATGTAAGCACATGCATTGATTTATGTAAATGCTTTAGCTAACACAAATCCACTCCTTCTTCCTTCTTTAGCTGAAATTGGAAGCAGTAAATAATTACTTTTCCTACAATCCTCGCGGAATGTTGAATCTGAAAATCACAGGATATCCAGGAGCCAAAGTGGGACTGGTGGCAGTTGACAAAGGCATCTACGTCCTGAAAAATAAGCACCGCCTGACACAGAAAAAGGCATTTTTTTTATTCTATTTTTCAAAATATTTGATGTATTTGTATTCGTATATTTGAATTACTTCCACTCCTCAGGTTTGGGACATCGTAGAGAAGTACGACACGGGCTGCACACCAGGTGGAGGGAAGGACAGTATGAATGTGTTCTACGATGCTGGTCTGCTGTTTGAGACCAACACCGCTTCTGGGACACCGTCCAGGACAGGTGACACCACTTCACTCTTCACTGAGACTTTCTCCAACTGTCACTCTCTGAGTAAATGGTCTGCACTTATATAGCACCACACACGCTCACACATCAGTGGAAACAGAGCGGCCGTGGAAAGTGCTTGTGTGCCATCGGGAGCAACTTGGGGTTCAATGTCTTGCCCAAGGTGCAAGTGGGTATTGAACCACCAACCTTACGATGAGTAGGCAACCATCTAAACCACAGCCTCCCTACACACAACTGAATTTGCTTTGTCACCTGTCAAACAAGCAAACGCTCCACCAAAGATACTCTTCCCAAACTCACGAATGCAATATCTCGGAACTGCTGGGAGGGAACTTCTTTAAATTTGGCATAAACATTCATTTGGCTCAAGGATGAAGTGCTTAGATGTTGGGGATCAAAGGTCGAGGTCACTGTTATTTCATGTCCATCCCATTCTTTTAAACGTGATATCTCAGGAACGCATGGCACAAACATTCACTAAACTGATTTGATTTTGTTGATTGATTATTCTTACAAACATTTCACACAAATGTCTAATAGGATTGTGAAATAGTCCTGTAAAAACACTCCAGGCCAATATTCAAAACCATGACCATAACTGAAGAGGAGATTGAGACCATATTTCACATCTCGTTGGATACTCAACTGGTAACAATAATCTTGGGTGTCCACCTTGAAACTGATGTGATTGTTGCTGTGAGGTTGATGATGTTTTGGAATGTGTAGCTTATTTACAGCAAAATCAAACTTATAAGAAGGAGCAACTTTAGCTAACAAGACTAAAATAAAATAAATTTATGGGAGTCTATGGAGCCGGAGGCTTTTTGGAGCCAACCTGTAGTGGCCTTTGGTGGTATTGGAGCTTTAGGCCCTTCTGCATCGGCCTCATTTTCCAGACCCAGAAGCTACGTTTACTTTTGTATACAGTCAATGATTTTAACACACTGGCTTCTTCTACATATATTATGTGGCGGGTATTTCTAATTTGAACAGTGTCACTTCACCTGGCCATCCAGACATGTTTGATACTTTCTGTGTTGTGTTTTAGAGACTGTAATTTTTTGCCTTTCCAGATTTTGAGTGTCATACCCCCAGCAGGAAGAAACGAGAAACCACTATAATGGAAGTCAGAACCAGCCTGGGTAAGAATCACAGCTCCAATTACCCAACATCCACACAATCACTGAACTTCTGTATGACAGCTACAAGTCCTTAAAATGTTTTAAGGATACAGCCATAAGACCTCTTAGTTGTCATGATTGTGTGCTGGTCAGATTGTTTGAGCTAACTTTCATGTTCAGATGATTTGCTATATGCAAATGTATAGTTGTCACAGTTGTGTGTCTGGAGAGTAAGGAGGAGGATTCATATGCAGACTGTGACCAGGCATGCAAGAGCAGTTTTATGGTGGTTTATGGATTAATACAGAAGCTTACATGCAGGTTGGCAGGCAAACAAAACCAACTTGTTTTGGGTTTTTTTGGAGCCAGAAGTGACCCCATTTGAATGGCTTCTTCCCAGTAATGTCAAACAAACCAGCCAAGCCCCAAACATACCTCTCTGTAACACCTAACATCTAATTAATTATGGAATTATTTTCTGATCCACTACCAGAACACTTATACTATATAACAGGTACATTTAATTAATGAGAGCATGATGGCTTGTGGAACATTTTTATTGACCTTGTAGTTCATGACACAAGTTGACACTTTTTGAATGGGAGTCAATTGGAGGCAAAGTTTTTTTTTTTAGTTTTTTTAGCCAGCCTCTACTGGCTCTCTGTGGTATTTCACTTTAAGGCACTTCCACATTGACTTTGTTTGGGTAAAACATGAAAACAAAGCAGGACTCAGAGGTGAACTGTGACAACTGCGTGAAATTACTACAAATCCAATATTTCTGAACCTGATTTCATTATCCTTATTTTCTGGACCAATTGTTTTGTTTTGAAAAGTTGCAACAGAAAAATGTTTCGTAGTTTTTCCATCAGAGACAGTAACATTTCACTTCTGTCACCCATATGTATTGTTAGTCGAAATAAGCTTGTTAGAACTGGACTTGTTAACCTCTGTGGTGCTAAACAACACAAGGACTATTACAAATGTCTTATTATAAGTGAAAAGTTTTATTTTGTGTTTCTGTCTGCATTCAAGACGTGTGCTATGCTTAAAAAAAAAGTATTTACATCTCTAAATAACCTAGTCTATTTGTACTTTACCAATGCATAAATGTAAGTGTCACCTGTCTTTCACACACAACCACCTTTCCTTCCAGTGAGTCAGTATAAAGACAAACTGCAAAGTGAGTGCTGTTTGGATGGCTTAAGGGAAGTCCCCGTTTCATACACCTGCGAGAGGCGCAGCGAGTACATTGTGGACGGTCCAGACTGCGTGGCGGCCTTTCTGCACTGCTGCACAGAGATGGAAAGACAGCAAGCACAGAGGAAGAAGGACATCTTAATACTGGCTCGCAGTAAGAGATGGAAAGAAAGGATGGGTGGTTAGATTCAGATTATACTTTAGAAAACAACACTGATTGAAAATAGTAACCTTTTCATTGACTTCTTCAGGTGAGAAGGATACTGGTTATAAGGACAGCTATGATATTACTTCTCGCACCAATTTCCCTGAAAGTTGGCTCTGGTCAGATATCACCCTGAGCGCTTGCCCTGCGGAAACACCTAAGTGGTAAGGACAGCAATAGAAAACAACGCACCAAAACAAAAATCATACAACCATTAAAATTTCTCTGAATATTCTTTTGCTCTTAAAACTTATAGCACTTTGTTCTTTCTTTCAGTGAGTCCACATCACTTGTGAAAGAGGTTTCTTTGCCAGACTCAATCACCACCTGGAAATTCATCGGCATCAGTCTGTCAAGTACTCGCGGTAAGGATTGTCTCTCTACTATTGTCATTCTTTGTCTTTACATTAAATGTAGTTTGAAAGGTTTTCTTCTGGTGAGATAACTGCAATAATAATGGTGTGATTCTGTCCTGGTCCTTTGGTATTTTTATTTGATTAATATATCAGTCCATCAAAAAAGGTGAAACTGCACGCATGCATTTTTTTTAAATTTTTTTTTTTTTACAATATATAACGCATACAAATAGAGAGATGAGAAAATGTGATTCGATTTCAAACACTGCATGCACATCGCTAGTTCGAGCAGGGGCTACTCAGGCAGGACAACTGACTGCATGAAACTTTCAAAGCTTTCAGGAGACTGCGACAGTAGAATACTGAAGATTGGTCAGGTTCTGGATAAAGCATTTGGATTTTAAACACTAAAATTATTTATCCATGTCACCGTCGTCTTCCCCTCCTTTCTTTACTGTTGTTTTATGTTGCAGGTATCTGTGTGGCTAAACCATTTGAGGTCCCTGTCCGCAAGCAATTCTTCATTGACCTCAGGCTGCCGTACTCTGCTGTCCGTGGAGAGCAGCTGGAGATTAAGGCGATCCTCCACAACTACAACCACAAAACTATCACTGTGAGTCGGGGCTATTCCAACCCGAATGGTTCAGGGTGCGCCGTGAACATTACAGTGCTATGCTACATTTGCGTGCAACAGGAGCAGTATCTGAACTTTTTCATTCACCAATATCCATTAGTGGATCCCAGAAAAGGGTATGCATTATATAATATGCAATCCCTTAACTAAAAACAATGTGAGTCTATACTGCGACTTTGTTTAAAGTCTGTTTGAGAACTGTTCAGGGAAACGTTGCAGCAGTGCGAACTGGACTGCCTGATGGTGTCGCCTGTGACTCAGCTTATTAAGTTGACTGCAAGGCCGGATAGTTTTCTGACACCAACTTCTACGACAGAACTACTCTGTAAAAAGGTTCAGGTTCTCATGTCCACAGCACAAATTTGAATGAGTCACCTGGATATTTCTTTGAAGCACCTATGGGTGTTTTTTTTTTTATTCTCTACCCTCTCGTATTTTTATGTTTTCACAGTTTCATCATGACTAAAACTGCAGCTGTTGCAAATAACTCAGTCACAATCCTCATTTATGTTTTTTGAACATTTAAAATTATATCTAGTGACGAAAACTCCTGAAAAGCCAGCAAAGCAAAGACAAATACAGAGAATTGTTAATGTAAAGATGTTACACTATCTCATCTCTTTGCTTTGATGTAAACTGGCATCTTTCAGAGAGTTGCCGAATGGAAAATTGCAAGAAGTTGCAAGTTTCAAATCATCTTGTTGCAAATCTTTGATCTGAACTGGCACTAAGAGACTTTTCATCTGACCTGGAGATCTTAAACCCATAAGACAATACAGTTATTAACATAGCCAGTCTCATTGGTAACAGTTTCCTCTTGAGGACAATTTATAATTTTTAAATAGACCGCATCATTAATTAACTAAACTTAACTTTTTTTTTATACTTATTTTGGGACTGAATGTGATTCACATCATTGTCATATTCACTGAACCACTTAGTTGTCCATTTAATATATTTTCCACTCATTTTGCCTTAAAATTTGTCTAAGTCAAAATGTCAGATTCTTTCTTTGAACCCATATTCAGGTGCGTGTGGCTCTGAAAGAGGTCGATGACGTGTGCAACGCAGCTTATAAGAAGGGATGGCATTATCAGGAAGTCAAAGTTGGAGCGCAAACCACACGATCTGTACCGTTCATCATTATTCCCATGAAGGATGGAGAATTACCCATTGAAGTCAAAGCAACTGTTAAAAACTCCGACCTCAACGACGGAATCACAAAGAAGCTGCGGGTGGTGGTAAGAGACTAATAGAACTGTTCTCAGTTCAAAAAGTTCAACCTGCGTCTAAAGTAATAAGCATTCAACTTTACACTTTCATCGCAGTCCAGTAACTGCCTGAGAAACGTGTTGCATGGCCACTTAATATCCATTTACAAACACATCAGACTTGCTTGTCTCAATTTTTATCCAGTTCTCAAATTTCATTTGAAATAAGGTTAAAACAGACTGTGAAAGACACACTGTTTTTTAACGTCTGTTTTTTTCAGCCTGAAGGTGAACTGATGCGTATTCCAAAGACTGTCACACTGGACCCTGCTAGGAAAGGAGACGCAGGTAAGCGTCCTGTTGAAGTAGCTGCAATAAGCCAAAAACTAATAATATCTGTTTTTCTATTTTCAAAACACTTAACTTGCTTTACTGTCTCTTTCCTTAGATGGTGTACAAGTGGAAATTATCAACAGTCAAATTAGTTTAGAGGATGCAGTTCCAAACTCACCAATGAACACACAAATCTTTATGACAGGTGAGATCAGGGGGAATATTTTCCAGAAATATATAAAATAAAAAATAAAAAAAAAAAAAAATATATATATATATCACACAATGAATGTTTTTAGTGGAATGACTATGATTCAGGGAATATAAATATTGTGTTCAATTAGTCATGCACATCAGAAAGTAATCAGACCCCTCAATTTTGCACATTTTTTTGCATTTGAAATTGAATTTTAAATGAATAAAACTTGAATTTTTAGTTCACAGATCTACACTCAGTAACCCATAATGAGAATTTTTTTTTAAATGTTTTCAAATTGTTTTGCAAATTTATTCAAAATAAAACTGAAATGTCTCATTTATAAATTTGTACACCCATTTACAATTAAATCAAAAACATAATAAAGTGCACAAAAAATTACAGGGTCTAAATACTTTCTGAAGTGACTGTTATTATTCCATCTTATTGCTTTAACTGTCCTTGAGATGTGTCTCAAACTTTAGTTAGTTTTGGCTAACTAGACGTAGTTTAGAAAGTTGCCCACCACTGTTTTTAAGGTCCAACAATTTACACTACAGTCCAAGAAAGGTGTGCATAAATGGAAGGGATCTGAATATTTTCAGAGGCGGCAGCATGTTTCCATCTGCACAATAATGCTATCACTGCAAATACTGGAAGGTGTGTTTGTCTTACAGTATTCGCTCTCAAGGTTGGTAAACGGATTATTTGTCTGATGCCGTTTTAGGAAGCACAGAAGGCCACCGGCTGCTACATGCCAAGTGTAAAATTATCCACAGGGACTGCAGATTGGGAAACACAAGCTCAAAATTAAAAAAGAAAACATTCTTATCCACAGCTCTCCACATACATCTTTACAAAATGTGCAAACAAGTCGACTCACCATTGCATTGCAGCTGCGTGTACAGTACTACATTACATTACATTTCATTTAACTGATGCTTTTATCCAAAGTGATTTACAATAAGTGCATTTCAACCATGAGGGTACAAACCCAGAACAACAAGTATGCCACACTCACCTATTATGCTATTTAGGGGTGACAGAGTGTCTGGGAAATTTCCTTTTGCACTGTACGTTGTTGTTGCTGCCATGGAAGTCTTGCATTTGCAGTTGAAAATGACCCACTAAGTGGTTGTGTGGACTTTTTTCCTTGTCTATACAGGAAGAGAGCAGATAAGTTTTCTCATGGAGAACGGCATCAGTGGAAAATCTATGGGTACTCTGATCCGCCAGCCCGGAGGCTGTGGAGAGCAGAACATGGCCGCCATGACCCTGCCTGTCATTGCAGCTACGTATTTGGATAAGACCAACCAGTGGGAAGCTGTAGGCACTGACAAACGTGACAAAGCCCTAAAACACATAGAAACAGGTAGGCTAAAAGAGATGCTCTCCGACACATTGAAAAAGGTTTTCTCAAATACATCAGCAGAGAATTGAACGGCAGTCAGTAAAATGTTGGTGTGTTTGATTTTGTCCAGGCTATACCACTCAGGCTGCATACCGTAAAGAGGATGGGTCTTTTGCTGTGTTTCGATTCTGGGTCAAAGGCAGCACCTGGTGAGGCACCATTTACACACAATCCTTTAAGTCCCATTCTAAATACTGGTTAGTTATTGGATTGTAGTTTATTGTATTTTATGAACAAATGAATAAATAACATAAAGCAAATGCAAAACTATTTACCATCTCTCTTCTTGTCCATAAAGGCTGACAGCCTATGTTGCCAAAGTGTTTTCCATGGCCAATAATTTGGTGGCTGTGCAAAGCAACATGATCTGTGACGCCATCAAGTTTCTCATTCTCAAGACGCAGCAACCCAACGGCTTGTTTAAAGAAGTTGGATACGTGTACGATAGAGCAATGAGGGTCAGTGCATTGATTTCAGTAATGCCAATTCTTAAACCTGGTTCTTAAAAATCACCTTTTTATATGTGTGTGTTCATGTGCAGAGTGATGTGCTAGGCACAGATTCACATGCCTCCATGACGGCCTTCTGCCTGATAGCCATGCAGGAGTCACGCGAAATATGTAAGAACACTGTTATGGTGAGTACATCGCCTGCATACATTGATCTCCCTCCTACCTTCTTCTTTATATTTCATCCTCAGGACAGATACAAAGTACAGTATACAGATGTGTACATTGGAATAATCAACCTGAACATCTGGTCTGAAGATGCAGTATTTTACTGTTGTTTTAAAGGCACATTGTTAAGATGGTCATTTTAAAAAAGCGGCGCACAAAAACGCATAAGATTAAAAATCCAATGTAACAGTTTAGTATTGTGTCCATGAGTCTGCTTCATTTGCGGGTGAGGAGATCTGTTTCCTCTGCAGAAATTCCTTCTTTCCCACTACTTGGAAAATCTGCCATTATAATAGCAGCTTTTAAAGGGAGATAACACTCTGATTGGTTTATATCCAGTTAGAACACACCTATGACCCACCTTGAACACCTGGACACGTTCTTAAATGCACATGTCCTATGTGTTACACTCCACTTAGTTCATTAAAATATAGCTGTCAGTTGCTGCTTTGGCATGGAGTTGACTTGTTGAGGGGAGGGGCTAGAGAGAAATTTCCACATAATGAGAATAGAACATCACTTTTCGTGATATCAGGACGAGTTACCTCAAAGCTCCCAAACATGACAGCTGGACCTTGACTCTGTATCTTTGTCTCATTAAGCTTTTGGATTTATTAGTGCTTCTCATTAGCTGCCTGTGCCTTTTGTCCAGAGTCTGCCAGGCAGTATAAACAAAGCGGTGGCCTACCTGGAGAGACATCTGCCCAGCCTCACCAACTCTTATGCTGTTGCCATGACATCAAATGCCCTGGCCAATCAAAATAAACTGAATCAGGACATCCTCTACAATTTTGCTTCACAAGGTTTTATGCAGTACATACACGTACGAAGAATATGTGATTAAAAAATACAGAGTATTCAAATAAAGTGTGTGTTCCACAGATGGATCCCACTGGCCGGTACGTGATGAAAGAATTCACACGCTGGAGGCCACAGCTTATGCTCTTCTTGCTCTCATCAAGGCCAAGGTGAGCACGTCGCACCTACACGAACATACGAGAGAGACGGAATTCATGTTACTAAGACACAGGATTTTTTTCTTTCATGAAGTGTAAATGGTAAATAGTTATTTGGTTTTGGTTATTCAACCTAAAACTCATTTGCTCTTTTATGAACACACGGCAGCTCTCTGTTTGTGCCATTGTTCGATAACCCTAAAGTAATTGTTGCGATGTTAGAATGATTGCCAAAAGCTTCTGAGATCAGACTTTTACAGTTACTAAGATAATTTTACAAAGCTCTTCTTGCTTTCTGCTATTAAAGGCCTTTGAGAAAGCCAAACCTATTGTGAGGTGGCTCAACCAACAGCAGAAGGTGGACGGAGGCTATGGATCAACTCAGGTAACAGAACTTTGTAATAACACTTTTTAACACAGCTTTTCTTTTAGTCTGGAAATATGGGCTCCTGTTCTTGATCATGTCTCTCTCTCCAGGCTACGATTATGGTGTACCAGGCTGTAGCCGAGTACTGGGCCAATGCTGAAGAACCAGAGTATAATCTGGATGTGGACGTCTTTTTCCCGGGCAGGTCAATGGCTCAATTGTACAAATTAAACAAGGGAAACCCCTATACCACGATAACATTTAAGGTGAGAGCACAAACACAGAGGGCCTCATTAAAGCTGCGTTAATCTGATGTCTGACCATACTGAGCAGAATTTATTACCCAATTAGTCTTTCATGTTTCAGCACCTCCGTCATCTGTTTAAACCTGGAGATACAGTTTTAGCATTTTGTATGCACACCATATTATTCCTGGTCTATGATCATTTATTTATGTTTTCATTCATCGTTTTAGTAACTAAATGCTTATATAGTTGTTTTTTTTTAACCTAACTATTGTTTCTAGTATCATGACTTTCATCTTAGCCTAATGTGTGTATGGTGAACATCGTGAGCCCTTCACAAGATATCATAGAGAAGTCATAGAAGGAGGCGTCAGGTTCTTAAAAGGTGTGTTTACTGTCCTGACATTTTAGGTTTTTTTTAAGCGGTCCTGGATGTTAAACCACACAAACTATACAAAGCTGACCTATAAAACTAACTTTCTTTGTTCTCTGTTTTTATGTGGTTTTGTTCTGTCCTATGAGACATGTGGAAGAATTTCTTGCTGTCTCTGTTGCATTATTTCATAGATAGAGAGAGGACCTAAGTGCAAACACACCAGAACCTAGAGGCTTATTACAAACAAAATCACCAGGTCAAGATGAATAAAACACGGGCAAACAAAAATACAGGGATTGAGTCTAAAAAACAGAGGTCAAAAACACAAATAAAAAGAGGCATGGAGCTGACACAGAACTAAATGACAAACTGAAAAGCAAAAGAGGGCAACACAGGGACTAAATACAGTAGTGAGAGGAGAACCATGAGGGACAGATGAATGGGGCAGACGATCACACAAGCGGGAAAAGGCAGACAGTGAAATAAACTAAGACACGGGGAGCAAGTGATTACATAATGGCAGAACCATAACTGTATCTATAGTGTTCATTGTATTTTTTTAACCAACAACTTGGTTGTTTTGTGTGTTATTCAAGTTGTAAGTATCACAGGCAGTTTTCCACAACACAGTCCAGTTAGTAAAATACAGGCAGGACCTGCAAAGTCAATGCAACTCAGTCAAAGTCAAACATGTACAACGGCAGGCACAAAGAACCAGTTTGCGTTTGGTGTCCAGAAACTTCTGAAATACCCGGGCTTTGCATGTGTGCAACGTTGCTGACAAACTAGTCATTTGTCAGTGTGTCTTCCTGTGCTGGCTGAACACATCTTCCTCCTTAGAAAAGATTTGGTGAGAGCAAATCTTACAGCTAATATAGAGCTGCAGAGTTCTTGTGATTCTCTATGGATTTGTCACGTCTAAAGTCAGATTCAAAGTCAAGCTGGCTATCAGTCTTGTGTGTTTGTTAGTTCCTAATATTCTCATCATCGTATGTAAATGTAAATATTTGTTTGCCCCTTTTAAATCTCAACAGTTCAAACACATAAACAAGGATGTAAAAGTCAGAGCCAATGGAACAGGAGAAGCTACGTTCAAGGTAAGCATAACACCTTTTTGTTTGATATTTTATCATTTGTTGTGTGTCCTTTTTTTTTTAACCCAAAATGAGACTAAAAACTGTTTTCATTATGCAGTGAAGGTTGTAAATGTACTGGCAATGTTACCACCATACTGGCTTTTATTTTCAGATCCTAGCAGACACCAGAACATGCACATTGCAGTTTAAATTCTGAGATATTGAATCTGCTGTGTGAAAACAGTGGAACTGTCATAGAGTTGAGCAAAGAGCACACATCAAATTTTGTGTCAAATCTTTAGACCTTTTAAATACTTCAGAAAGCCTACGGTAAATAAATGGCCTGCAACTATATAGCGCTTCATCACCTTAGTGGTCTCAACGTGATTTATAGTGAGCGTTCTGCTCCAGTTTCAGATCCATGGTGAAATTGCAAATCTGCACGTACCTCTGATCACAAAAATGTGTAACTCAGGTGCTGATGTTGATCAAGCGACGTAACTTGAAATACTTACTCATGAAAGTCCTGCCTTCCCCCTGCTTCAAGCACATTACTGTGCTGTTCTCAGTTTGTGCCCGACAGGAACAGTTTCTGAACCTTTTGATAGTACCTCATAATATTGGTGACATATTACACATTCTGTTCACGTCACAAGTTATATTTTACATTAAAACAGCAATTTTAGTTCAAAATAAAGTGAATTCCAGGCCATCAAAATTGTACTTAGTTTGTTAGCTTTACTAATTGCAGTTTGCTTTAGCTATCACTAGTATTAGCCTACATTGATGTTCAGTGAAGCACTCTGGCACCAAATATGGCTTGATAAAATGCAGCTGTGAATAATGAAATTGTAGCTCACCATTTGAAATATGTATTAAACTTGGATGGTTACCGTGGATACAAACCAAATTGCAGTGGGTTCTTGGTGTATTTTCCAGCAGCTGATTGAGATTAGCAACAAAAAAAAGTTAAGATAGCACAGTGACTGATTTTTCTAGCCATTAATAATGGAAACAGATCAACGCATCAACACCATGTACTCATCACAGTAAAAATGGACAAAGACATTAAGCACGCACACATACTGTATAGTGAATGTAGAATAGGTTTACAATTGTCCTTACATCTGTCTACTGAAGCGTGGGAGTCGACAGCAGTAGTGTTCGAAAGGTAAATTGTGATTTTAACAAATTGAGATTTCATAATAAAAGATGTATGTAGGTCATATCTTAAGCCTTCTTTGACACCTTGGCAGTTCTTTAATTTGAAAATGTGTTTTTGTCTATTTGATAGATGGTGTCGCTTTTCTACGCTCTTCCTAAAGAAAGGGAAAGTAACTGTGAGATGTTCAACCTGACTGTGCAGCTCCTCCCAGGTAATTTTACTCCCCCGTCCCTTTCTTTCTTTTGCTGCTTGTTTTTGTTGTAGTGATTTTTTGCTTGCTCATATTTATCTATATTGTTTGCATTTTGCTGTTCCAATAAAAACAAACAAAAAAACAACATCAAATATTTTGCTCTTGCAGTGAAAATTGGTGAGGATGAGAAGATTTACAAGCTGAAAATAAAGGTTTTGTAAGTACCAATAAGAACTCAAACTGACAAGTTGTACAATAACATGGGTGATACAGCTTCCATTATTTCACTTCCACACACTCTATTTTTTATTTAGTTTGTGTATTTCTCTCGTTTATTTTGCTCTCTTTCTATAATCTTACATTTCTTACCTTCTGTTATGCAATTTAAATTTCCCTACTCTCCTGTTACCAGTTCTGTCTCACCCTGTGTTTGTCCATAGTTTAAAATTATGTAAAATATTTTAAATCTGTATAAAGGTTGTTTGTTCTCAACCGTTGTTTGTCTTGTGTGTCATCATTTTAATTATACCATCATCCGTATGTGTAGTTTCAAGGACAAGGAGCGCAACACAACCATGTCAATCTTGGATATCGGTTTGCTAACTGGCTTCACTTTTAACAAAAATGACCTGGAATCAGTAAGAACACACAAACACACAGGGTTAGACAATCTTACACACATCTTGAACTGTAACTTTTAAACTCTGTGTGTGTGTGTGTGTGTGTGTGTGTGTGTGTGTGTGTGTGTGTGTGTGTGTGTGTGTGTGTGTGTGTGTGTGTGTGTGTGTGTGTGTGTGTGTGTGTGTGTGTGTGTGTGTGTGTGTTTGTAGTTGTCTAAAGGACATGCTTCCTCTATCAGCAAATATGAGATGGACACATTTCTGTCTGAGAAAGGCTCGCTCATCATTTACCTGAAAACGGTAAGAATATCTTTGTGGCTCCCTTCATTAGATTCAGACATGTTAACCAGAACACTGAAGCTCCATTCATTCTTCATGTTGCTCCAGTGGTGCTTCTCGTTGATGTGATCCGGCCTGTTGATGGTAGAAAGAGCTACTACGAAGATCTTTCCTAAAATATAAAAAACTTTGACCTAATTTCTACTGATACCTGCTATTTAAGGATCAGTATACCCTAATTATTTTTGTTTTTTCTCTGGTGGTATTTATCATTGTGGATAGTTCTTGTTTGTGTTGATTAAAAAAAAAAAAAAAATCTTTCAGCAGCAATCCTGCTTTGCAAAAACAACAACCTGGTTATGTGTTCGAGCTCAGGCACCATAAAAAGTTTTAATTGGAACTACAGTGCAGTAACTTTTACAAAATGAAAGTGTCCGAGAGCTACTTATATTTGGTAACATTTATTCACATAGCCGAGCTCCACCCAAACCAGCTGAATAAGCTTCTTTTATGAAAACAATAACAAATTCGTCCTCAAACCAGACCCCTGTTCTAAATGATAAGAAATTCTGCTATTGCATGTGTGCATTTAGGTTGTGTTTTGTCTCTTCCACACACCCTAAGAAACTTAACCTTTGTTGGACACCCCCACAGATTTCTAACGTACAGCCAGAGGAGATCTCTTTCAGGATCCATCAGGACATGAAAGTGGGCGTCTTACAACCAGCTGCTGTGTCGGTCTATGAATATAATAACCGTGAGTCTTAGAGATGTAAACTGTAACAACATATGCAACCTCAGACAAACATATACCAACAAATGCCTGTTCAAAAATAATTAAGTGGTACTTCTATTTACCTTGAACACATACATTTACGATGTTTAATGTATATTTGCTGATTTTCTATGATCCTCAGTACAAAGTATTTGATAGCTACCACCTGTTTTTATTGTTGCAGAGAAACGTTGTTTGAAATTCTACCACCCTGAGAGGAGAGATGGAGAGCTCCTGACGCTCTGTGGTAACAATAATGAATGTAGATGTGCTGAAGGTAAAAATGAAATTACTCAAACTACCTGTTTAAACATATTTATTACATCTGAAACTCTACAAAATAAAAAAAACACCAACATTCAGCTTCAAGGATGGAAATCATGCCTTTACTAATGGTGTGTATTGTGAAAAAAAAAAAAAAAAAGCAAGGATGGAAGTAATCAATTATAGTTCCGACCTTTACTGTAAGAAAGGTATTTAATAGCTTTGATTTCTTTAATATATTTTTAAAAAATCTATCACCTTTAATTGAGTTTTTTTCTATTTCAAGCATTGTATTTTGCTTCATTTTAGTTACCTGGGTCAGTGGAGATCCAGGGCTTGTAGTCGTGACAACAATTTAACAGAATAGTAGTGTCCTCACGCATGCATCACCTTTGATAAACAACCTTTTTATTTGTCTAAAATTACATTAGTGCAATGAAACGGTAACCATCACTGTATGTAATAATTATTGATAACTATGAATATAAAAAGAACACAAATGACCCCAAGCATCTTTTTTTCTGCATCATATTCTGCGTCATATAAAGAGAATTTTATATCGGCAATATATATTGTCTGATATATGCCAATATGACTTTTTATTTTTAATATACTGATATATCTGTGACAATAAAATCATTAATTTGAGTTGTCAGATAACCATTTACTTTGTGCCCACTCTGTATTTCCAGAGAAATGCAGTCTGCAGAAAAATAAAAACATTGAAGATGGGGAACGCCTTAGTAAGGCCTGTGAAATCACAGATGAGGGCAAAATAGATTTTGGTAAGTGTGTGTGCGTGCGTGCGTGCGTGCGTGCGTGTGTGTGTGTGTGTGTGTGTGGAGTAAGAAAGCACACATGTGAACTAACAATCTGCAACCTGTCTTTTCACAGTTTACAAAGTAGAAGTGGAAGACATTAAAGACGAGTTGTCCACTGACATTTACAAAATGCGCATAATAACAGTCCTTAAGGAAGGTGGGTGTTAATCTCTTATGGTCATATATATATAAGTTAGACACAATTTATGTATATGAATATAGTGGTGTTATAGGTAGAGGAAGTTACAGTATATTACTGTTGAACATATGAGGTCAGTAAGAATGTTGTGTATTTATCTCATTTGAGCTGCCTGACCTTTAATTTACTCTGCAGTAATATGTTTTAATAGGTTTTAAAATGAAGTAACAATTTTCCAGATTGTGTTTATAGTCAGGCAGAAAAAAAATCATTACCATTTATGTAAACAACATACAGTTTGATGTTTCCTTTCATTGCAACGCAGACGATACTCATCTGTACTTTTTTTGATAACTTGCTGACTCAGCTTAGTTATCTTGTCTGTATACTGTACTTGCAAAGCTGCGGTGGAGGATCGGATTGCAGACACTATCCTTCAGCTAATCTCCTCCAAAACAGAAATTCTCATTACGTCCCTGGAGCAGTTATGGCCAAGTTTTTCTCTGCATGCGGTGTCACCGTCAAGATCCTTGGAGTTATTTTAGATCAGAACCTCACCACCGGGCTCAATCCTGTTTTTTCCCCTTAAGACATATCTCCAGAATTAAATCTTGTATTACTTTGAATGATCTTCAAAGAGTTATTCATGCCTTGAATCAAAGTGTATTTACATCAGAAAAAAAAAACGTGATTGCACAGCTTCACTGTGTCCAAAACGCAGCTTTCAGACTCTTTACCAAATCTGAGAAGCATGACCATATCTGTCCTGTTTTAGTTTCCCTTTACTGGCTGCCTGTCCATTTTAGAATTAATTTAAGGCCCTGTGTGGTGCAGTACCGAGCTACCTGACTGAGCTTCTAAATCTTTGCCTCCCAGCTCATAGTTTAAGGCCTTGGTAGCAACTCCCCGATCAAACTTGCAGACTAGGGGTGACATGGGCCTTTACTGTTAGGACTCCAACTCTTTGGAATAGCTTAGCTGAGGAACTTCGATGAGAAAATTATTTTACTTTGTGGCCTCTTCTTACCGTTATTGTATTCCTTACTAATTCTATCGGTTCTTTAATGTGTTTACTTTTATCATGACTTTTAACTGTGGTATTTTACCTGTCCACTGTTAGTTTGTATTTGTATTTGTTCCAATTCTTTTATTGCCCTCGTTTGTGAAGCACTTTGTAACTATTGATTTGAAAAGTGCTTTATAAAGAAAGGTATTATTATTATCATCATTATGATGATTTGATGGACAGTGTGTTTTGGAGTGCAATACTAATGCTCCTTTATATAGCCTCTTGTTATTCCGTTCTTGATTTCTCTTCTGTGTTCTCTTCTCCCACTTTATATTTTAACTGCAGGAACTACTGATGTGGGTCCAGAAGATAAAGTGCGCGCATTTCTCAGTTATCAGTACTGCAGAGAGGCTCTCAATCTGAGAAAGAACAACACCTACCTAATCATGGGCACATCCAGAGACATTCGCCTAAATCCCAGGAATCAATTGTGAGTTTTTTTCTGCGTGTGTGTGTGTGTGTGTGTGTAGGTCCATTTTCTGCGCGAGTCGAAGACCCAATTTTTCACAAAAACACCAACAACTGCTTTTGCACTTCCTCATTTAAATGACACGCCAACCTGTTTTCACCTTTGCACCGTTCGTGCTAAATACCCAAGAAAGAGGCATGTTTTAAACTGATCGTAGTGATAAAGCTCCTATTGTACAGCATGCAATGATATTTCTAATCCTTTTTTATGATGATTTCCTTTTGACATGTTATATAGACTGTAGAGCACTTGGCAGAATGAAGGCTGAATGTGCTTTTCACTTTGTTCTGCTCAGGTACGAGTATATTCTTGGTGAGAGAACCTGGATCGAGTACTGGCCCACAGACACAGAGTGCCAGAATGATCACCGAATGTCCTGTTTGGGTATAAACGAACTGAAGAATGTGCACTCAAAATTTGGATGCCCGCTGTAGTGAAACTAAACAAAATAAAAGACTGATGTTGTTTCAACTTGGCCTTATTTTTATCATGTAAAACATTGATTACAATCAGTGCAGTGATGCACATATTGATTATTTAATTCACATTTCAAAAACTGCTTAAATGTTTCACATAAAACAAAAAAACTGTTCTGTATAGTGTAACAACCTCAAGCCTTGATACTTTTCCGAAAATGCACAAAAGCAGTCGTGGAAAAACAAGGGGAACGATCATAGAAAGGATTACACACATTTGCAATTAATTAAAAAGTTACTGAAACGGGATCTAGAGTGATAAACTTTAGTGTAACTCCATTTAATCTGTGTTTTACATAGTTTGGACTTCCAGTCCAGTTTGCAGTTTTGGTTTCATAAATCAAGGTTCAATGTTGTGTTTAGTTTACATGGTGGTTCTTTATGACAGCCACAGTAAACAATGTCCAGAACAATGAGAACATTTTATTTTGTTTCGGTGCTGGATTTTAGTCGATGGATCACTGTGTGTCCCTGCTGAACCAGAAAAAAAAACAACCTGACAGACTGAATACAACTGTTAGTAAAACTAAGAGAAAAGTCAACCCCTGTTTGTCAATGGTCTTAAATATTTTGGTATGTGTTGGACTTGGGCTCCTGCTAGTACAAAGCCAATATGTGTCAGCCCCCAGTCCTGCGTGTTCTTTAATGAGGCAATAGGAGAATATGTCAGGCTTCAAGATATTTATTTAACAGCAGCAGAATAACCAGTTTACAGAGCTCTGGGTCCAGACTATGTTTCCCTGACCGCAACAGAGTATGTGTCAGTTCACGAAGTCTGATCTCCTGACTTTCCCTGACCCAGTCTTCTTATAGTACTGAAAACAAAAAGTCATGTGTATTGATGTATCCGATGTTGATTGGTCGAGGTGGTGGTTGTCTTCCTTCACACCCTGGAGTCCTCCAGACAGCTGTCTGCTCCTGTTTATGCCTCAAAGAACAACAGTATGTGACCCCACAGGTTGCCGACCCCCTCCTGTGACCTTTTGGTTTGGCACAGTACTTTCACTCTCATTCACAACCACACCCTTTTGTCTACACCTTCATTCACAAGCACCCTTTTGTCGACACCTTCAGATGAATAGTTGATAATACGACCTATATATAATTAATATGATATGGCATACACATATATTGCATTATTGTAAACATAACCTAGCACAGAATCGCACATATGCGAGCGCTAAAAAACTGCAAACAGTCTTTCTGCTCAGTGTGTCAACAAAAACAAAATTTCCAGCAGCAGTATTCTGGACTTCACGTGAAAGATTTGGACCTGCAGTTTAACAAATGACCATTGAGGGGCAGCAACACGCCACAATTGCAACTTCTTGCCTACCAGAAATAGAGACGGCGAAGAAGAAGAAAAAGACTGACGTACTTCCTTTAGCCAATCCGCCGCTGGGTTTTGTTGGTGTTCTTGAAGACGAAAAGATTCAAAGTTGAACTTACAGACTCAAAGACTGGCGGCCCCAGAGCTTGTGAGCCAACCGGGGAACACGACGACAGAAAATTACCGAGTGGCTCGTTAAACTTGGTTCACGTAAGAGAAAAACAAAAGCTAATCCGATTTCCAGGTGGACGTGCCTCTGAAGATACTGCTATGGCTAAGGTACAAGTGTTAAATGTTGCTGTACTGGATAACCCAAGCCCTTTTGGAAACCCGTTTCAATTCGAAATAACGTTTGAATGCATGGAGGATTTGCCGGAAGGTGAGTATATTATTCAGCTAACGTGTAATGTCAGTTAAATTACTCTTTATTGTGTGTAAGCTATTACATAGCAGCTACGTCTGCGCGCATTCTGCTTAAGTGTCAACTTCACTGCGGGTATGTTATGTGTGGTGCACCATTAGTACTTAACTAGCGCGTTATTTTGTTAGATGATAATTTAATATTGTCCGCCACTGCGGCTGCTTGGCGTCAATTCATTTGACAAGTTGTTGAAAATTGGCGCTGGCGCGTTTGTGCTGAGAGCCCCGCCTCCTCCCTGCAGTGATTGGTTCGAAGGCCTCCGTCGTCGTTTTTTCCGAGAACCTGATTGGTTAATCACGTGAAGTTACTGTAGCAACAAACATGCTCAAAGAGTTTGCCGCGAACCGCGGGGAGAGACAACCGGGAAGTGCTACCATAATTATAATTAATAATTCAGTGTCAAAAAGTGCCTAAAATAAAAAAGTGTTATTAAAACATCAAAATGCTTTTTCTGGGACATGTTTATTCGTGTGGATGGCTTAAGACATCAAATCAAACAGAGGATAGAGTCCAAATGTCCGTTTTCTGTTGTTCACTTCAGTATAAAGAGCAGCAGGCTCGCTTAGATATCTCCAAGCACAGTGCACAATGTGTGTGTAACTGCCTTTTTTTTTTTTTTTTAATTAAACTGAACAATACTTTTTGATAAATGTCTCTGTTGCTCTGTGCTCTCAGATCTGGAGTGGAAGATCATCTATGTGGGTTCAGCTGAGAGCGAAGAGTATGACCAGGTTCTGGACTCAGTTTTAGTCGGCCCGGTTCCGGCCGGGAGGCACATGTTTGTGTTTCAGGTGAGTTTGCTGAGTTGGAGCTTATCATATGTTGTTGGTCCTGTTTCAAAACAACTTCACCACAAAGCACATTGAGTGAAAATGTCACTACTTGCATACAAAACCCTTAATTACCGAGATCCATCTTATCCTATAGATCTCATGGTACCATATTATTCAAACAGAACACTTTGCTGTCAGAGTACAGGCTTAGTCGTGGTTCCTAGAGTTTCCCAGAACCTTTACCTTTCAGGTTCCTCCAGTGTGGAACCAGCTACCAGTTTGGGTTAAGGATGCAGACACCCTCTTCACTTTTAAGATCAATCTATAAACTCATGGTTGTCTTGGGGCTGGCCCAGATGTTTGCTGATTTCCTTAGTATTGATATTTTAACATTGATAACTCAATGTGGTTGTCTATTATTCCGTTTACTGTAATTGTAAAGTGTATAACTAAGTCACTTAGCTGTGCTCTCCTTTTGCTCTGTGCATATTTGTATACCACTATTGCATGTTTTAACATTTTCTGGACACTGATATTTGAATGTGGTATTCTATTCACTGTAGTATTGCCACCGTGTTGCATGGTGATTTTTGTAACTGAATTGAAAACCATAGAAGTATACATAATGTATTTTGAGTTCCCTGGTTTGATTCATTGTTATACTCTGTGTTGCATTAATGTCCCAGTTACAGTGGTTTAGTGTGGTTTCTTCACCTTTACTTGCGTATCCACCCCACTAGGCTGATGCTCCGAACACGGGGCTGATTCCAGAGAGCGACGCTGTAGGAGTGACTGTAGTCCTTATAACCTGCACCTACCGTGGACAGGAGTTCATCCGCATCGGTTACTATGTCAACAACGAATACACAGACCCCGAACTACGGGAAAACCCACCTCTCAAACCAGACTACACTCAGGTAACACACACACACACACACACACACACACACACACACACACAGAGGTGCACAGATGGCAGTCCTTGATTTCTGTCGAGCAGCTGTTCTCAGCTCTCTGTATTTACTGGACTGAGTCACAAAAGTGCCTAATTTGAATGTCTTTTTAAAAAGGACAGCAGTGCATGAGCTGTAGATGGCTGAAACATAAAGTGTGGTACATGTGCTGCACTTGTGGAGAGGGTCTGTGGAAATATGCAGTTTTCTGCTGCCCTCTGGTGCTCTGAAATGTACAGTTACAGGCAACAGTAGCATCAAGAGAAGCATAACATGAACCATTTGGAGAGTTTATTCAGTTTTTAGTGTGTTCTTTTCTCTTCATTTGAAAGCAGCTATCGGTTCAGACTGAGTGTAGGTGTGTTTTTATCACTTTAGTAGATGTAGCAAAATTTAAATGATACATGAATTCATAATAAAGATGCTGCTTATTCATATTTCTGACTAGTTTAACACGGATGTTAAAGTTAACATTTTCTCCCTCATCTTGTTTACATATTTAAAACTTGATCTTCCCATAAATGCCATATAGAATCGACAATTATTATTTGTGTAATGTTAGTAATAATGCTGTTATAGAAGTTTGCACCATGGTCAAAATATTTATCAGATTGCGCTCCTGTATTTGTTGGGGAGTTTATCAGTTAGAACTTGGGGTAAATTGAGTCACTTAAATACAGCAATTTTTGTAATTTTTTTTTTGTAATAAAAAAAAATAAAAAATCAATATGCTGATTCCTGAATGCATATTTAGTGTATTATTTTCATTGAACCACTGTAATAATGGTGTATTATTGAACTTATTCCCATGGTGTAATATTGTATAATATTGAATCCCAGTACCTGTGGAATAGCCAATACTTAAAAATCGGAAACTCGGCGATACTACGTCCCGCCCACCGACAGCTGTAACCCAACTGCACCACAGACCTGTCAATCAAACAGACAAGCCCCCAAAAACATGTCTTTTGGATGCTTATTTTAATGATGGGATTATTTTCAGATGGACCACCAGAAAAGTAATAAGAAGGAGTGACTTTAGCCAACCTCTAGTGGCACTTGGTGGTACTGCAGTTTAAGGCACTTTTGCATTGGCTTCATTTTTCAGACCCGGAAGCTACGTTCACTTTTTTTTTTTGATTATACAGTCTATGGCCATAATATTATTGAATCAGGAAAAAAAAAGCATGCAGTCCTAGCCCTACTGTGTTAGCGCCCCCCTGAGGCCCGAGGGTGGAATAAACTTCCACTGGTACTTGATGATAAACCAACAGCCATAATTGGGGAAAAATTAGCCATTACATAACAGTGTGACAAAAAGTTGAGATTTGCCTTAACGTACATGTGTATGAAGTACAGCCATCTCCCTGAGCTTTTCTGTGTCTCTTATGCTGTTAATGAGAAAGTCCACAGCAAGGTTTCTCTGTAATGATTCCAATAATAACGTTGTTTTGAACGACATTTTCCCTGTTATCTAATTTCAGTACGAACATGCAAAGAATGTACACACAAAATTATTTTAACTGCAAGTTGTTGTTTTTTTACCTAAATATCATCGCAGCTCCAGAGGAATATTTTGGCCTCCAACCCCCGTGTCACCCGCTTCCATATCAACTGGGATGGCATGGCAGACAAGCTGGAGGACAGCGAGAACGTTGACCCGTCCCCCAACATCAGCGGTATGCTCCCTCCCTCCTGTATACCAGGAAAGATGCCGCCTCTTGGACTGATGCCGGACAACTCCATGGACTGCATGTAAGAGTCATCAGATCAATATAATGGACAAGGGGCCCTTCAAATCCATTTACTCACCCAAATCGCAAACACACATTTGAACAAGGAGGCCGTGGATGTGTCTGCATGACGTGTGGACATCAACAGGAAGCACGGACTGCCGACAAGGACATTATTTTCATACAGCGCACAGAAATGAGATGGGTTTGGGACTGTTGCCAACTTTGGTTCTCTCTTTTTCAACACACTCGTAGATCTGCACAGCCAGAATTGCCTTAATTTATCATATCTCCATCTTGGATTGTGTTCATGCCGAGGTAAAGAAAGTTGGAGTGATCAGGGTGGAGCGGTCTTTAGACAGGATCGTCATGTTCACACATCCCTGAGACTTTCAAGTCATACTCGTACGGTGATTTTGATATCCGTGCAGTGCCGTTTATTTTGTCCTCTTGAGAACAGATCAAAGCCTCGGGCACGGCTTCGTGTCACAGTAGATGTAGCACTAGCTGCTTACATTAAAACACTCCATTGTTCTGAAGGTTTGTTTCTTCTGACGCAAACCTGCGGTTTAAACGCCGCCATTTTCAGGAGCCTGTTGCAGGAACCAGCGTTTGACGACAACCGCGTACTCCCAAGTTTTTTTCCGAGGGTTATCCACATTACGCTTCTTTGAACAGACCCCAATTCACATACTGTTCTCTGATCTGTTACCTTAAAAGCCGGTCTGTAAGTATGCGCAAAACATGTAGGTAAAGGAGAAACGGAGGCAGTCTAGCTGTGTGGAGGATTTAGGCTTACTGTAAATAATGTTTTCCCAACGCTTGTTTCGTCTTCAACATGAGAAGACCTGACTGTCCATTTTGAACTTACGGTTATATTCTCTGGCTCATTTTTTACAACAACAATGATGTGGTTAATAAAGTTTGTTTTGTTGACCTTGTGCTGCTTATTGATAATCACAGTATCTTACTTGCAGCTGCTTTCCACTCTGACTGGTGAGGAAGGAAGCGCAGCAGCACGTGTGTGTGTGCACATCGGCCCACTCTTCACCCTCCCTTCTCCAGCTCCTTTCATTTTTCCAATTTCATTCATAAAATGCAGCAACACCACTCCACCATTTTCACTCCAGCCTCATGTTGCTAGGCAACTGCAGTATAAAAATGGAGGGGGGAGGCGGCGCTGTCTACTCTCACCCATTTTATCTTAGTTGAAGGGACTAACTCCCCCATCCATCTGTTAGCTCTGTCTGCGTCTCACATGTTTTACACGGTTGAGCACGACAATGAAAAGTGCCGGAGTCTGTTGCGCGCATATTCATATTTGACATTAAAATCCATATGCAGGATTAACTGTCCCCCAATAGCAGCCTGTGGCAGCGCTCCATTGATTAGTTGACCAACGGGAAATGAGTCAAGTGCCACCTGTCAAATAAAAATGCCAAATATTTACTTTTCTGCTTCAGATCCCTGTTTTGGTGTTACAATGTTGGGTGCACAAAACAAGCCATCGCCATATGTTTTGTGGAATGTGTAATAGGCATTTTGTTTACCATGTACTTCCTCTATTTTACAGAGATTTATTATGATAATAACTACAAATGAAAACAAGTTAGCTGCAGTCTAAAACTGTAGCTTCGTCCCAGAAGTATAAGATTAACCTGACATCGCCACCCACGCCATATGGCAGGTAAGCACCGATAACAAAGCGTTGATAATAATAATACATTTCAGCTTGTTGCATAAAATGCATGCTTGCACAGAATAAGCAATTTAGAAGGTGGCTGCAGATCCCTAATATGATGTCAGACCCTGCAGTGTAGCTGAGGGATCTCCTATTTATAGAATGAATGTTTGTTCATACTGTAGGTCCTTTTTAATCTGTTTTGTTTAACCAATACAAACTCAGATTATTATTGAAATCAGATATTCGGATGCAAATCCATGTGAAATCGTCTCTTTCGAGGATCCTGATGATAAAGGGCCCTTCGTCATCTGCGAGGCTCGCCCTGCAGGTGATCCAGGTGCTGGGGCGAGGAATCTGACTCACTGGGAAAGATTGTTGTGCACGGATTGACGGACAGTTTCTGGCTCTGCGTGTTTTCATCCTGCACCGATTGTAAAAAAAAAAAAAAAAAAACAACCTGTCTTTTATTTCCTAAGATTAATTTCCCACTAAATAAAGTCGTCCTTCCATGCACGGCAGTCTGCGAGATGTTTAGAGGTCCTGCCAGCCAGACCGCGCCGCGCGTGCGTTAAATTCTCACCAACATTTCTAAAAATAGCTCGCTGTTGACGTCACTTAGCCAAACGTGTATCAGTCGCTTTCTTCGCTTCCTGTCAATCGTTCCTGACAGCCAATAGACATCCTCGCATTCACCGAGATTCCCACGGTTCGTCCGCATCAAGCCAATGGAGGACAGAAACCAGAGAAAGTGGGCGCGTACGTCGTCGGGAGGAAAATAATCGGTGACGTTCCCCTCGCTCGCTTTGTGTTGGGCGGTAGGACCATAGACGTTTATATGTCTATGGGTAGGACGCTGATAGATTGCGAATGGCCAATCAGAGCGCTCCGCCGTAGAGATGGCCAATCCGGAGGCTAGTTTCAGCTGTCAATCAAAGCCGGTTCAGACAAGTAGGCGGGACGTTCACTCGGCTGTAGTTCCGTCATCTCGCTCGTCTCCGAGGCTACGGGGGGCCAATGTTGATTTGGGTGAATTCCCGTCGTTGCCGGACCCCGCCGAGGTTTAATTCTTAAAAGCTGGGTTCGGTAACGAATAGGGTCAGTTTTTTCTATTGAGAATTGTATCCCCGCCTTCGGTATCGTTGTTTTTTGGGCCGGGGAGAGGTGGGGAGCCGGGGGGGGAGGGGGGGGCTCGTTCGGCGGGGGCTGCAAGGAGGGACAGGCGAAGACTGGATCCTCCGTGTTCAGGCCAACTGCGCCGAGCTCGGCCTGACGGTCCAGTGAAGCCCCAGCGACCGAGGTATCTCAACGGTAGCTCCCCGTGGATTAAAGCTCGATATCGGTCACCGGTTGTTGGTGACCGTGGATTGAGTGAGCGCGCTTCACTATCCTGTCTCGCCGTGGCGCCGCATCAGCAGCTGTCAGGCTATTAAAGACCAGGACCTCGGAGTTAACGCTCGGTACTGCTGGATTTAGGAAATACTGTTCAGACCTAATCAAGATTAGACCGGCTTGAGGAGGCTGCAGGGCGGCCAGGAAGCCACGGATCGCCCGTTGACAGGTTGTCATCATGGGCAATGCGCCCACGGCCAGGAAGGGCAGCGAGATGGAAAGCGGTGGGTACCGTCGTCTGTGCACATCACTCCTGATCACCTGCTCTGTTAGAGCCTCATGAAATGACCAGAGACGATGTGGCACAGCAGGCTATGTTAGCTTCACACAACATGCTGTACAGCGGCCTATTCCAGCCATCTGATTTATGAAGATCCACTCGTATGTCTTTGTTGTAAATGAATGAGCGTGTGCCATGCAAGCGCCCCCCCCCCAAAAAAAAAAAAAAAAAATCTAAATTACGCTGCTACATTTCAATTCAGGAGCATGCCATAGATGTAAAGGTGTCTTAAAATGAGGCTTTGTGGTACTGTTCACTGGTGGACAGGGCATTTCCTAGTGAAGGTAGAATGAAACAGGGTGTAGTGCTGTTTCCATTACCAAATCACTTTATGAGCTGCAAAACAATTGCAAACAATTGTAGGCTGCAAGGACCTTGGCATCTTCACATCCTCCTGTACTCAAATGTTGGCGAGATCACAACACGCTGTGTCAGATATTTCCCAAACGCTCTGTGCCTGTTGCTCTTTGGAAAGAGGTGCTGCTGAACCTGTGAGTGGGACTATTGGATATGGTGGACCCTTTGAGGTCCGGAGGTTTGGCTGAACGGGTCTGATTGTGTCTCCTGTAGTGTTTTGTCCAATGCAGGATGGCTGTGATGCAGAAGGATGAGAGTGTGAGGCTGCTGGTGTATTTTTTTTGGGGGGAGTAGTGATATTTCTTGGACTTTTGTTTTTTACCCTGACGTCTAAAGTACCAAATAATTTCTTTCTTTTTCTAACATACGGTGGCAAAACACCTCACTCTGTTATCAAAGAACCGGGGATTACGTGAAGTAACCCTACGTTTGTCTACAGGAAATGCACCTCAACCTGGATATTGGTCAACTAGGTTGGATATTGTGCGACCAGAGTGTGTGATTATCCATGCAGTAACGGTTCATTGCTATTTATTAACCAGATACTTGGGATGCACGATAGTATCGGCACATCGTTAGTATCGGCCGATAAAGGCTTTAAAATGAACTATTGGCAAATAAAACTTTAATGCTTTAATAATTTCTTGATGCTTGACTAAATGCTCAACGTCAGGTTGGTCTTCTGTTAATCGTGAAAGAGCGTCCAACAACATGTCTGTGTAAACATTTTTTTTTAAGTGTCCAAATTATATAGCAAACTTGGTATTTGCAATGATTGCCCGGCGGCGGCCCGGTGAGGAGGAACCACATGGCATTCCTTCTACACTGCACATGTAATAGCCAATATTAAGAGCTGTCATCCTGATCATTAGTACGTATTTATGAAGGACAAAGAGAATATTTGCCTATACTGGTATCGGCACAGTAGCGCTGTTGCCTCAGTAAGAAGTTTCTGGGTTCAGATCTCGTTCTCTGACCTTTCTTTGTGGAGTTATGTTCTCCCTGTGCCCTGGCGGGTTTTCTCCGGGTACCCCAGCATCCTCCCACCGTCCAAAACCATGCATCTTAGGTGAATTGGTAACTCTAAATTGCCCATAGGTATGTGTGGCTCTGTGTTTCTGTGTTGGCCCTGGCAACTTGTCCAGGTTTGTACCCAAAGTCAGCTGGGATAGGCTCCAATCCCACCCCACCCCCCTCACTAAAGCGAAACCATGCACGTAATTAAAATATTCCAAAAATGCAAATGAAAACATAAGACATAACCTGAGATCTATTTAACTGAAAGTCTGACTGGTTGAATTCATAACGTATACAAGGTATCCTACCTCTTATTTCGTGGTTTCTTTCACTCTCTCTCTTCACACACACACACACACACACACACACACACACACACACACACACACACACGCACACGCACACACACGTATCACTAAAGTCTTTTCTTCTGTAAACACTGCTGTTTTTTCCCCCTCCACAGTCAAGGAGTTCCTTGCTAAAGCCAAAGAGGACTTCCTCAAAAAGTGGGAGAGTCCTGCACAGGTTAGTGTGTTCTCCTAACGACATAGAAATATGATAAACAAAACTCTTTCTATTTTGATCGTCCTTTTTGTGCACGTGTTATCATACATACAAACAAGTCCGAGTTTTCAGTCCCATTCGTCGTCACTTAAGCTATGTAGTATGGGCTGCTGTCTTTAATTTCTCTTGCTATTGAACAATGCCAGTCATTCCTATTTGAATTACACTTCTTTAAAAGTAATGTGCAGTCCCAAGGTTTTTTATGTTTCATCAGCTGCCAATGCATGTAAATGACAGCCACTTCTTTAGATCATTTCAATATATTGGGATGGCGATAATAAATTGCTCATAAACTATATCAGTTTTGTTGTTTAGGGGCTAAAACTGAAATCTTAGTGATACTGTAATCATATTGTCTGTAATATTGTTCAACCATACTGAAAAACCCACAAAATGAGTTACTTAACCTTTTGATTTATAAAGAGGTTTGTCATATTTATGAATCTCCATGTGAATTTGATCACACCTTTGCATATCATATATAATATGAATCACGTAGAGATATTTTGGGAAAATATTGTTTTTCTTTTCTTTTTGTGGTGTCGATTTCAACTGTATCATTCAGCCCTAAAGAAATATGTTTAAAAACTCGGATGTTGTGTTCCCTTTCATGCTACAAATATTTTAGGTCTCCCAAAAAGTGAACATACTTTACAGACAAAGATCAAACACATGTAGGATTTTTATCAATATTTCTTAACTTAATACATTATATCATTTTCTCTGAATCATATAATGGATTTGATGTATCAGACACTGACTATTCAGGTTTCCAAACTAAATTGTTACATTGGTTGCACTGATGCTCCTGACTTTTTTTATTTAGATGCACCCAAAATCTTTCACCATGTCTTTTCTGGCCCCACAATAATAGTGAAGTGTTACCTTTTTTGTCATTTCCCATACACATTGGTGAGCACAATATTTAGTCCGACAGATTCTTGGCCACGTGCAGCTGAAATGGTGGCACTCTGGAGCCCTGATTTGAATAAACTAAGACCTCTTTGATTCTGATTGGTCAAAACGTGTGTATTATTATAAAATATGTATTTTTGTATATGTTGCCATGATGCAGAAGTCACTGTTGTGAATTGATATTCATCAAGCTATTCCTTCTAGTAAGATGCAGCTCCTGTTACATTACAGTATTTAAAGTTTTTTTTACAAGACCAATAAAGATGACACAAAGCTTTCACTGACACGTTTTTTTTGCCCCCTATTGTGAGTAATAGTTATGTTTTGATGACTGGAAAAAGTGGAAAAAAAATGGGACATTTCATTCTGACTCAGCATGTGTCAGTTTGACTGCATTTTTTTGAAAGATAAATGTGTAGATCTCAATGAGGATTGTTTTTACAGTCTTACATAATAGTATTTCATACAAATCACATTTACATTGATATTCTGTACATTTACAATAAAGCCTGTATGCACACATGTCTGTTGTGCATACTGTAAAACAAATTATTGTCAATCGTATACACCATGTTTCATATACATTGTATACTGAATATGACATGCACATGCAGTATACCTCACACGCACAGAATGAGCGTTAAATGCGAGTATGGGACAAGTGGAAAATAGAAATTCACTTCCACCGACACCATCCTCTACCTCCCATTTCCCCCCAAAATTAGCTAACCCTTTTTGTTTTGTCTGTTCAGAACACTGCTGGCCTGGAGCAGTTTGAGAGGTTGAAAACCCTGGGCACGGGCTCATTTGGCCGTGTTATGCTGGTGAAGCACAAAGAAACGGGACAGCATTATGCCATGAAGATCCTCAACAAGCAGAAGGTCAGTATGGGTCGGAGTTCAGAATGTCAGCCGGGTCACAGGACAATGGAGGGTGTTTAAAGGTGTCTGTTATCGAAGGACACTCACAGTTTGTGCTCCTCCAGGATGGTCATAGAAAACATGGAAATGTTATTGGTGTGAAAATTGCACTCACAAGACTGTAAAATGAACTTTTTGCAGAGATTTAAATACACGTGCGAGCTTTATCTGAATCCACCTGTGCTGAAGCAGGCGTCAACTGGAGTGGCAGAGCTGAAGTTGCCTTTATGCAGAATACACCATGTAGAGTAATTTTAGTTCCCAATTTAGAGAATTGTGCCTAAATTTCCCCATGTCATATTTATAGATATTTTTATTGATAAAATGCTCAAATGGGAAAATATATTTGGCTGTGTTGGTAAAACTGTTGACTGTCAGTATGTTCTGGTGAAATGGTAAATTACCTCATCTGTTGGTCTCGCAGTGACTTGAATGCTGTTCACACTAAATATGTTACAGTAAAATACAAATAAAAAGAGGAACCGTGTACCAAAGCCATTGTAACATGAAAGGGGAACAATTAAGAGTTTTCTAGCATCTTATAGTTACACCAATATCCTGTTAGAAATTATACTAGAATTTCTACCTCACAGTTGTCTGCCTCCTCCAGCCAGGCAGGTTGCAGGTTAAATCCATGTATGTCCACATTTTTATAATACATGTTGTGAAAGAATATCTGTACGTGCTCACATGCTTGGCCAGTAAAGCTGAATGACAGTAGACAATTCTTCAAATATGGATGTTGCTGCAAAGAAGCTACGAGTTCTTGAACGCGGATGCTTCACACACATATTCAAACCAACAGCACAGAAGTTTAAAGTCAAGACAGTTGAATTTTTATAGCACATATACAACATAAATACAACAAAGGTTGCCCAAAGTGTGCACAATATTAAAATTAGAATTAAAAACAATCAGAAGGACTGAAAATGTTTTCAGCAATTCAAGACAAAATAAGTAATGAAACAAATCGAAATAAATTTCAACCAGAGGAACACACAAGAATATGCATGAGTAGTAAATAATACTCAAAAAACATGAAACTAAAATTAAAATAAAATTGGACCTATTCTGGAAATGCCAAAACACACGTTTGCAATCTTGAAAACGTTCAAAGACCTGATCTGAAGTCTTTCTTTTTTTCTGATTTGAATTTTACATTTGTTTTATTATATAATAACATATAGCCACTGTTTCTCCCTTTCTAACTCTAGGTGGTGAAGCTCAAGCAGATAGAGCACACTCTGAATGAGAAGAGGATTCTTCAGGCTGTCAGCTTCCCTTTTCTGGTGCGGTTGGAGTACTCATTCAAGGTATGGAGAACTTTAGAAGGTGTGTGTGTTTAGACAATCCTGTGTGTGGCCGTGTGATGACAGTGAGTGACTGGTTTGTTTTCTCCCGTCCACTCCAGCCGTTATCCATCACACTACCTCCATCACACTACCTTTAGTGTTTCTCTGATATGTTTGTGAATGTGGTCCATTGAAAACGTAAATGTTTTACCTTAGTACACCCACATAGTTGTCTGATGGCACTAGGCCTGTCACAGTTATTACATAATCATAATCATAATTATTTGAGCTGTCCGCAACCATCTTGAAAAACTGTTTGAATTATTTCCTTTCAACAGTTAAAAAAAAACCAAAACGGAACTAACAGAAATGTTGTAATTTGATCACTATTTCCACATCATTTTCCACCGTTTTGAGGTGTGAATGACGCTCCTTTAATGATGTCATCTGTCTGAGTCGCCTTCTTCTGTGGATAATCAGCGCCATTAGCTTCGAATGTTTGACTGACCACATTTCGATGAGCCTCTGTTGACATAAACATATGTTGACAAATGTTGACATATTTAGTTGCAAAGGCAAACATCACATCACCGCTAGAAAAATGGTGGCTCATGATACTGCTGATGAAATGTCCATTATATTATATCTTAATCTGTGTTTGTTGTAACTCATTGGAGCTGGAAAAATGGTCGTAGCCTGCCAATCTGATAGACGAAGCCAATGCTGAAGTGGTTTTAAAGTGCAATTACATTGAGGGCCACCAGGGGCTGGCTAAAAAAAAACCTCTGGCTCCAATAGACTCCCATTTAAAAAGCGTCAACTTCTCTTGTGAAATACAAAGTTAATTTTTTTTTTTTGCCACAAGTCATAATAGTGTCATTTGGTAAATTAACTTCTTCTGATCAGTGTGCTGTTGGGCCTTCTAAAAAAGATTAATGAATTAATCATATTTCTGGCTTGAAAGAGAGGAATGTTTGGGGGGGTGGGGGCGTGCCCGGTTTAATTGACATGGCCGGGGTGCAGTCAGGTTTCAGGTGGACGGGCCTTGTGTGCTCTGCTTCTCCGTCAGATCCAGCCCTCACTCGTCCCCAGATCGACCAAATATGGTCACTTCTGGCAAAAAACAAAACAAAAACAAGATTGTGACGACCAAAATGCCAGAGTCAAGGCTTCAAAACAGCTCATAAACCAATTTGTGACATAACAGTGGGTTTCCACTTGGAGCCAAAACAGTAAGCTGAAAGAGGCTAGAACGCTCTGTAGAGTTGAGGAGAGGCTCGCAGAGTTGGGGATAATTAACTGCAGGTTTGTCACTGCAAGCAACACCTCACATTATACATTCACACGTCGCACACAATTTACACGCATGTGGTCCATAGTTAATATAGACTATTGATTAGTACAGTTTTATTCATCTGAACTGTGAACTTCTCTGGTCGCCTCTTATCAGCTCATCATGAAAGACCACTCCCAAGCATTGACGGCGATCTTTTCTGCCTCATCGTCATATAACTGTCCTTTTGTTTGTTTAAAAAAAAAAAAAAAGTCGACCGCCATCTGTAGTGTTAACTTTATGCAATTCATGTTGCACTCATCTGTCAGGTCATCGATCTCATCCTTATTATGACTTCCACCACCGCTGACAATCCTGTTAAGGGTTTTTCATCAGCAAATATAGAGTGAAGTTAGCTTTGTTGGCCACATGAGCGGTAATCTTTACAAGAGGTTGTTTGCACCTGGTTGTTCAGACGAGCGGATGGCCGTACTCCAATTAAGGCCTTATTCAGGCTAAGCTGTTTAGATGCACCTGGATGCCGAGGGCCGGAATATCCTCAATGCCTTAAATAAACCTATTAACATAATTTTCCTCCTGTCCATGTGTGTCGAGCTGCTAGCAGATGGTAGAAGAGTCAACAACAGACAAAATCAACTCAGCTTGTTTAGAGTGACTTAGTTAAACTGCTGTTAGATGCTCTAAAGAACATGCTGTAAAACAGGTTTTGGGAATAACATTTTTAAGTCAAATTATTATACAAACAGTTACAGGCACTTTATCATAAATACTTTGTCATGATAACAATTTCAGTAATGGTCAGTGAATGTGATCAATAAAAAAAACAAAAAAACAATGTCAGTCAGATTGAAACTGTTGTTAATTTGCTTAATTGTGTGTTCACATCCTATATGTGAGTTGGTGACACTAACCTGTGTCCTCCTTTCACTCAGGACAACACTAACCTCTACATGGTGATGGAATACGTACCAGGTGGAGAGATGTTCTCCCATCTACGAAGAATTGGCAGATTTAGGTCAGTGTCCGTTATGCGGTCAAGCTTTACAGCCAGAAAGAAACAGTAGACTTTCGTATTCTATTCCGTTCATTTCTACTTTATTCTGTGCTCTGCTGTTCTATGCACTGAGCTGGTGTGTTTTCGTCTCCGTGTGCTTTTTGTGTGTGTGCAGTGAGCCTCATGCTCGGTTCTACGCTGCTCAGATCGTTCTGACCTTTGAGTACCTGCACGCTTTGGACCTGATCTACAGAGACCTGAAACCTGAAAACCTGCTCATAGACCAACAGGGCTACATACAGGTGATTGTTTTATATACCTGCAGAACTAATGACATTCCCATCAGCCTCAGTGGTGCTTTGTGCAATTTTCTGTGTACTGTATGCTGAATGGTGCGCCATCACATTGCTGCTGCCTCGTAGTGCAGATTCTGCCACCCTCTAGTGGTGAACTATGAAAATAACAGCCGGTGACAAGATCACGCTGCTCCAGGATGCTCGTTCTTCTCCCGCTCTCTCTACCTCCGTCCGGCAATTTCCTTCCTGCCACCTTTCATGTAGTTAGTTAGTTGTGTGTCTGCTGATTTGTCTTTTGTTTGTCCCGTCACTCATTGTCCTCTCCTCTCTCAGGTTACAGATTTTGGCTTTGCCAAACGTGTAAAGGGCCGGACCTGGACACTGTGTGGCACCCCAGAATATCTGGCCCCAGAGATTATTCTCAGCAAGGTGAGCCACCATTCTTCCCCTTTTACAGCTGTGTGAAATCGAAGGTGGTCAGAGGAGTGCGATAGAAATTTGAAGCTGCTGAAATTACTCAGAGGCTGTATTCAAAATCAAACATATCGGACATTTATTCTTGCAAGAAGGAGCAAATACATGTACACTCAAAGAAAGGTGTCCAGCATTGCTCGAAGTCTCTCCTCCGTAGTTCAGCTTATATACAGTGTGACAAACAGTTGACAGTCACCCCCATTCCCTCTGTATATCTGATTTTGTGGATAATACTGAGTGAGGTCGTTGGTCACAAGATAAAGGTACAGAGACGTCGTAACTGAGACTATAGAACCATGTTGTGCAACGGATAGACAAACATTTGACAAGTATGATGAGTTCATTATTTTTCCATCAGAAGTACAAAAGGATTGTTTCCACAAACTGTAAATACATTACAACACCTATTTTTTAAAGACACTTAACATGGTGAGGCTAAGACCTTATGCTATTATAAACTTCCTAACACGCGGTATTAGGGTTGCTGATATTGAGAAAAAACACAATCTTGATTAACGTTATATAACGCTGTATATTTCTCCTTCCTCGATGAACCCACCAGGGGTATAATAAAGCCGTAGACTGGTGGGCGCTGGGTGTACTCGTCTACGAGATGGCAGCAGGGTACCCACCTTTCTTTGCTGATCAGCCCATTCAGATCTATGAAAAGATCGTATCAGGGAAGGTGAGTTTGACTGCTCGATTGAACATCTGTAACATTTTGGTGGTTTAGTCGAGAGACTGACTTACAGTATATCCTCTGGTTTATATTGAAGAAGTGTATTCCAGTTTGGTTTATATTTACAGTGCACCTCAATTTTGAAAATGAACAAGGAATGTTAGCATTTCTCGTGCACAGCATTTTCAGATTTGGGTCAAGCGTGCCTCTGCACACTTTGGAGTATTTTCCCTTGAATTATGTTATGTTGTGTTTGGTTTCATCTGAATTTTGTGGTCATTTTGAAGATGACTTCACCACCTTAACGGTAAATGCAACGAGCAGTGTGTTTTGTTGTTGTTGTTCTTTATAGAGAGACAAGCCATGATGTATACTGTCATAGACTTTTCCGTTGAGAAGGTTTTGGTTCTTTCAGTCTATCCACCATGTTTTCTATTGTTAGTTTTAGAAAATATGTTTTGATTGTATTTATTCCAAACAAATTGTTTTTGCCTGAACTGTAAAACGCATCACTTTGTCAGGTCACCGCATGGGAGCTGTGAGCGCCTGAAGTTTAGACAAGAGTTTGGTCCTTTTTTTTACTCAGACTCACCGAATATAGAAAGCATAAACCGACCATTGATCAGTTATTTCAGCCAATGTTCTCCTCGTCTTCTGCTATCTGTGTTTTTACCATTTTCCAAATCCCTGTCGCAACGGGAAACATCGACGACGACAACAACAACAACCTCTTGAGTGGTGCCAAATCACAACATAAATCAGCTCAGGGCACTTAACATAGTAAGGTCTTGAGCTCACAACATTAGAGAGAGAAACCCAGCGATTCCTAGGAACGACGGTGAGGAGGAAAACTCGGGTGAGAGGAGAGCAGAGAGAGAAAAGAACAGTATAGAGAGACAACAAACAATTAACAGTGGACAGGTTGATGGGGTCAGTAACCACAGATCAGAAACATGCAGCTCCGTAGCCAGAAATAAGCGGCAGAAAGCTACAGGGAGAGAGGACAGAGAGGGGAAAAAAAGCACAAACTACACGAGAGAGAAGAAACAAAGCTTTAGATCATCCAAATCATCCAATATGGCCGCACTGCTTGGTTATTTATGGTCTTAGTCGTTATAATGCCAGGACTCGCCTCACAATGTGCAAATGTCCCACCAAAACAAGTTCCCCACCCCGACTCTTTTTTACAAGGCCACGCCCTCGTTTCCTCCTGAGTTTAGCGCCACACAAGATGTAATCGGTTTAAGGAAATTCAAACAAGCCAGGGCGCCCCCCCACTCCTCCCCCCACCCACCCACCCTTTACCAGAATGACGTATGGATGCAGCCAGACCATTCCTCAGTGCGGTGGCGATAGGTCCGGCTGTGTAGAATAAATCTGGGAGGCAGGAGGTCAATTAGGATCACTCGTCCTCCCCGATTTCGCTCACCAAAGTGCCCTTGAGCAGGAATGTATGTAATCAAGTGCAGTCACATGGCTGCATCTATAAAAACACTACCTGAAGCTACGGCTGCTTCATTCGTCTCCTCGTCGTCTGTCCTCAGGTGCGTTTCCCGTCTCACTTCAGTTCAGACCTGAAAGACCTCCTGAGGAACCTGCTACAGGTAAAAAAAAAAAAAAAACGTCTCAGTGATTCCGATGTTAAAGTTTAATTTTCTTTGTTTTAATGTGAAAGTGAGGAAATGGTTTTGGTATTATCCTCAGGTGGATCTCACGAAACGTTACGGGAACCTCAAAAACGGCGTCAACGACATCAAAGGACACAAGTGGTTTGCAACAACTGACTGGATCGCCATCTACCAGAAGAAGGTTTGTGTGTGCGTTTTCTGCGTATGTGGTTGACTTCCCCGTTTTGTTAAGTTTGCTTTTCAACGAGGGCTTTTCTCTGTCTTCAGGTGGAAGCTCCCTTCGTCCCAAAGTTCAAAGGACCAGGCGACACCAGCAACTTTGACGACTACGAGGAGGAGGAGATTCGCGTCTCCTTCACTGAGAAATGTGCCAAGGAGTTTGCTGAGTTCTAGAGTTAGAGAGCAAGGGAGGAAGAAAGAAGGAAGTAGGGAGAGTCAAAGGTAGGCTGGTCAAGTGGGAGACGTACGGAGAGAGCACCGTCTCCTGTCCAAACACAAGCACCAGCTACAAACAGAGGATAAATGGGATAGAAAAGGGAAAAAGAGCAAGGAGACTGATAACCAGCAGTGTTGCCTTTTCTGTTGAGTTTCTGTTGAATTTTATTTATTATGCTGTCTTATTTATGGATCCCTTTACAATGAAGGTGTGCTTCATGGGTGTAGGGAACCCCACTAATTTAGAGTTGCCTCTGCACATTTTCACCCAAGATCCTCCCTTTTCTTTGATGCTTTTATTTATCTTTAATTATTTTTTTTGCACCACAACACAGAGAAATCAGTCATTCTGTTCTGACCTGCTTCAGTCTGTCAGTCTTTACATGAAGACCAGCGAGTCTTGTGTCAGTTTATGTCCCAGTCCGCACAAAAAGTTTCTTGAATTTAAACCGATTACTGGGTAACTTGCTCTTTGCTTGGTGAGCAAGAAGAGCATGTCGGCAAAAAGTTATAACGAATCACACACGCATATGTATGTACTGTCAAGTTAGGAGACTTTGTTTCGCATTTTTCTTTGAACTTTTACTCTCTCGTGATGGGCCAAAAGACAAACAAAAAAAATAGACGCATTGTGTGCTCTAACAAATTTCAGTCAGAGACAGATGACACTTAGAGGAAAAAAGTCAAATACGTTTACTATGTAACTCCATCTGTTATTCTTATCATCGTTAGCACAGCCAGAATCAGCGCATATCTACAATACTTCATTATTAAATGTTATTAGATACTAGTGGCTCCAATGATATCATGTCATGCTAACAAAAAAATATGATTAAGGGATGGAATTATCTCAGTTTTAATGGTGTTGTGAAGAAACACCGTAACATAAAGGTATCTCAGGTTTGAACATATCACTTAATAGACATTTTATCAATGTAAAACAGAAGGAAAAGCAGGAAAATCTGCGATATAGATTTGGCAATTTAAAGCTCTGGTTCAAATCAAGAGAAATAAAAAGGAATATTTCGACTTTTGTTTAGCGTCTTCCATAGATTGCCCTTCCAGAAGATTTGATTTTGCTGACTCGACAATTTGGTTTTCATTAAAAAAAAAAAAAAAAAAGAAGCACTTCCTGTCTCAGCTAATAGCTAACTTACTAGTCAAGATGATTCTGCTTGTTGAATCAACATTTTGGCCCTTGTCAACTAAAAGACACCGTCTTATGCAGACTACCTCAAACTGCTTCTGGCTGGTGTTCCTTGGAGCCCTTTGACCAGTCGCTGATAGCAGTCTGGATAACTTGCTTCATGTTTATGTCCATCTTCACCATCACCCAGTCCTTTTCTCTTCTTACCTGCATATTAAGGCCACACTCCATGTGACAGCAACTCTGTTACCATTGACGTGTTTAAAACATGCAGTTTTTGATCCGTTTTGTTTTTCGTGTGTTGGTGATGATGTAAAGACGACTGCCACTCCGTGGAAACAGCTTAGGAGAAGATAGAGCACCCGGAGGGGAAGAGAGCTATGTGCTGACATACCTGCAAACTCGTCGCCTTTCGGTGACACTCACCGTTTTTCGTGTCAACCAGGTTCATTCACGTGAATCCTGTCGATCCGGAGAGTTTTTAGAAATGTGTGTGTGTGTGTGTGTGTGTGTGGGTGTGTGGGTGTGGGGGAGGGGCCTGACATTAACAAAACGTGAGGGAAGCTTTTATTTTCGTAAAGGCCATTAATGTGCATTGTTACTCTTGTCACGTTTGGACTCACCATGTTTGGAGGCTCCAGTGCGGCACATTATTTGCTGAGGTTAAACTCGATTGCCTCTTTCATTAATGGTTAGCACAGCTAGCAGCGCGGGCTAATCCGCCTGACGGCCAACAAGTAGCTGGTGACGGTGGAGACGGTGCAGGGACCTCGACGAATCAATCCAGGCCAAACCGAGCCAAAGCACTTTTATTCAGATTTGCTTGTTGCCATTACTGGTCAACTGGCTAATATGCTAACAGGCCCTGACAGTTGTGTGGAGTTGAACTTTTGGCCGTATTTTTGTGCAGTTTCCTCATCTCCGGTCCCAAATCCCCTCCCCCCCCAAAAAAGACAAAATTTTGTCCCAAACTGAATTAACCTTTTTATAACGGCCCCAGGACGCTAGTTTGTCACAAACCCTGTAGACCGAAGACAATCTGCAATATCACAGTTATCTTTTATTCATTACAATATTTGTGATGTTTACCCAATGGCTCAGTGAGTAAATTTACTGAAAACGCAATCAGTTTTAAGAATGAGTAATTATTTAGAATTTCTCAAATTTTATGAAAAACTGAAGGCTGCAAGAAAACCAATAATCAATTTAATAAAGTTTATTAACAATTATGTCTGCTTGTGCAGAAACTTGCATTTAAATATGATTAATTGATCACATGTTCAACTTTGTAATTTTATTTTGTTAGGGTGTTTCTTCTATCTTCAAAGAATTACAGTTTTACTATATTACTTTCTAATTTGTCATACGTGCAGAGTTATTGTTTATCCCCCTCTGTCTTAATTAAGGTAAATTGAATATAGCGCTGCAAAATACTTAATTTGCGTTTTAAAATCACTAAAATATTCTTCCGGACCTGCCTACCTGACTTTAGTTTCATATCTTGTCACCTTTTTCCTCACAGTCGCGGGTCTGACTGAGAACAGACAAAAATGTCATTGGTGCATGTTCTACAACTTGTCAATTGAAAGTAAACAACAAATAGCACTTCGGGGGTTCAATGTCTTTTCAGTTCCTGAGCGATGATGGCAGAGTAACAATGTCCAAAATGGTGCTCACTGGAGGATTTGTTCATTCAGAATTTGTCAAATGAAACCGAGTGACACCGATGTCTGTTTTAGACACTAAAATGCCTTCTTTATAGTTATGTTTTAATGTGCCACCATGTGAAGATTTTCTAATTTGGTCGATATAGGCGCCTCGGTGTTTCTCATAATTTAAAACGGGATATTTTGAATTCACGAGTCCCTCCTGTGCAAAACCGTTCAGACACGGAAAAAGATAACAAGCCTTTTCCCAGAATTACACATTTGCTATTTGTAATTGTTTGTGTATCATCTTGTAATATGGAACGATATTTGAAATGACCCACCATGAAGGAATTTGGAACTTGAGCTGTTTCAGATTGTTTATAGCCCATAGCATCGACCTGCTGCGGAGGCCCGGGGCCGCTCTTAAAACGCCGGTCCCACTCTCTGTACGTGGCCCTAGATTTACTGCGTGCTAATTTGTTTTAAACACACATTAATTTAGGAATGTGCACCACAGAAGCACAGTATCAGAAGAAGTAAAGAAGGTCTCAAAGGGTCACTCCAAAGATTCAGTGTTGCACTTCACTAAAACTCGCAAGAGCGACGCAGCAGAGGCTGAGATATCCTGACTTGTTGTGCCTTGTGTGGCATGAAAATACTGAATCCTACATCATCCTACAACTCTGTGTATCTGTGTCCAGTTTGCAGGCTGTCTGGTACTCTTCAACCCCGTGTCTAAGACACATGGGTGGCGTGGCATGTCTTATTTTGATTAATTTAGCCTGGAAGATCATTTTCAGGATAAAATGACACCACTTATGATTCACAAAATAATACAGTACGCATCCAGTGCAATCAAATATCACACCAAAGCGTGTAAGGCACCCGTCAGTCCACCAGAGGATACCGAGTCACATAGTGTCACGTTTTGCCTCACCGAGGGGTGAAAATTACTCGGAAGCATGACCAGGGGTCGAAAAGTCTTCGGATATAAAGTAAGAGTGACCAAAGTGGTTGGATGAAGCAAACCCAGGACTTTCACCGTAAACTGTTTGTAAAAGTGGACGTAGCTTCCGGGTTTGAAAAATTAGGCCAATGTGGAAGTGCCTTAACCTGCAATACCACAGAGTGCCACTAGAGGTTGGCTCAAAGCCTCCCGCTTCAAAGACTCATTCACCTTGTCTCATGAAACTCAGTCAGTCAATTTTTTTCCCAAAAGTTATTTCAGTGTCACTAGATAAAGTCATTCCTTCTTATTAGTTTTCTGGTCGTCCCTCTGAAAATAATTAGAAAATAAGCTTCTAAAAGCTGTGTTTCGGGGGCGTGTCAGTTTGACTGACAGGCCTGTGTTCCAGTCAGGTTACAGCTATCGGTGGGCGGGACGTATTATTGTTAGGTTTCCAAACGTGGTCGCTTCTGGCTCCAAACCGCTCCGAACTAGCAAGACGGCGACGGACAAAATCCAAACTCAAGGCTTAATACCGGATATTCAGAAACCAATGGGTGACGTCACTGCTGGTTGCTGCTTGAGCAGCAGACTAAGATTTGAGGCCATCGGAAAGGGATGCAAATTCCTTAAAAGAAATCCTTTCCCTACCCTAACGAGAAGTACCCCCCCCCCCCCCCACACACACCTAAACCACGTGCCCATTTGTAGCAGCTAAATCGATGGCACCTTACTGTTCACGAGGTCAAGACGTGACACTGACACGGTGTCCTGACGTGCGTATCACAGGCTTTGACGTGATACCACGTTGTCCAGTGATAAATAATTGCCACGGAGTAACACGCGTTAGGTTTGTTGAGTAGTGGAACCACTCGGAGACAGAGCCTAAAAAACAGGCAGTGATGATGGATCCACCTTCAGGCTCCTTATAATGCGACTTGATACTGTGCTTCAGTCCGGCATATTCCCAAGCGAGGGTACAGTTGAAGTGCCACAGTAAACCTGGGGGCTTTTGAAAGAAACGGTTCTCTTCCAACCTGCTCGGCCCACGGTCCTCCTTACTTTTCATATTCAGTGAGCGACGTTTCCACTTCTTTCTCATTGAGCAGATGAAACAGACTTAAGGTTTTTTTTTTTTTTTTTTTTTTATCACTGAAGCTGAAATCACACTGGCAGATAAATGGTGTGGAGAGCTGCAGGCTGCACATCTGCCGTAGTCATCAGCTGGCTTTATTGGTTATTACGGACTAATTTACAAACCATTATTATAATGATCATATTGTTTACATCACTTGTTGAGACTTCACCTCCACTGTATTTCCCCCATGTCAGGTTTAATGTTGACTATCTCAATCATGGACAAAATGTTTGAAGTTACAATTCCAATATGATTATGTGTGTCCTCCCGTGTTTTTGCAGTGATACAACTTCCTCTCAATGCAGGCACAATGCTGGTACATACTGTCGCACTTTTTAGGGAAACGAGACCCCAATGTAAACCATGTTAACCCCTGCCACAAATACACACACACACACACACACACACACCGCAAAGGGAAGCGTCTATAGTCACGGGAGCAGTGACATAAAAACACGAAGTGTAATATTTTGCAACATGAGTATCATTCCAATAAAGTTTTACTTGTAAAATTCTACTGAAGTCGAGTGAGCTTCCTGGATGTGTGTGGCTGTTTGGAGGTTCGGCTGTTGCACGTTTGTGGGAAAGTGACGAGAAGAGACGTTGTAAATGTTGTCGGCGGTCGAGCGTCTTTCGCCGTGAAAGTCAGGCATGCATCGCTGCAGCCTGATGCGGAGCGGAGCCGTCATCCACCCATCTGTTGACCAGCCCGGCTCAAATCTGATTCGCCACAACGCTCCAAAACACCGCGCCCAACAACTCGCTCGTCTCCTGCGCGCAAGTGTGCGTCGGTGTGTCTTTGTGAAGAAGTCGAACGGGCTGTTATGAACCGCGGGATGATCTGATTAAGACTGCGAACAAAGAACGGAGCTCCGGGGCTCCAAAAGCGAACCGATTCCACCTTAAATTCAATTTGGCGTCTTTGGCGGAGACCTAGGCGCCATCTTCGGTCCACCTTAAGCGCACGTTGTGGCCAACAAACGCAAGCGTACCAGTCAGGCTTCCGTCCTCGTTCTCCAGCCGGGGATCGCACTTTGGCTTCCCAGCTTTGACACAGCGTCACTTGTGAAACAACAGGGGGAGGAGGAGGAGGAGGAGGAGGAGGAGGGGGGGGGGAAAAGACGCACTCGGGCCAAACCTCACCCGCACCAGCGAGGAGAAGATGTCCGAACCCAATAAGTACCGAGAGTGGATCCTGGAAACAATCGACTCTCTCCGCTCGAGGAAAGCCCGTCCGGATCTGGAGAGGATTTGTCGAATGGTCCGGAGACGACACGGGTCAGACCCGGACCGAACCAGGACAGAACTGGAAAAACTGATTCAAGAGCAGACGGTGCTCAAAGTTAGCTACAAGGGGTCCATATCGTACCGAAACGCGGCGAAGGTGCAGAGGAAAAGCAGAAAGAAGAGTGAGTTTACGGCCGCTGGCGGCGGCGGCGGCGGCAGCAGCAGCGGAGGCAGCGCGGAGGCAGCGAGGGAGCGGACCAAACACGACCATCCGAACAACAACGGAGACAGCTCGCACAGCTTCACCGACCAGGAGGAGGGAGAAGAGGACTCGGAGCCCAGCCCAGATCCCCACACTCAAACATCAGCCAGCAAGAAGCTCAAGCCTGCCTCCAGCCCGAGTAGCGGAAACGGGTGCCTCAGTTGTGGCGCAACAACGGGCTGCGCTGTCGGGAGCGGCTGTAAAGAGGAGAAAGCAAGTGCACCGAGAGACAAGGGATTAGGACAGGAGGGAGCGGGGGACTGCCCGTCACCCGGTGTCGGCCACGGAACAAGCGCGCAGGACGGCGGGGATGCCGGCAGGACAACGCCGGGCAAAGCCGATGCGGCTGAAGGAGGAAAAGAGCCCGGTTTGTCCGGAGCTGACACCCAGAGCAAAACTTGCTCTGGGAGCGTCAGCAGCCTCCCTCAACCTCCGAGACAGAAGCAGGCTGTTCCCCTCAAGCCCAAACTTCGAGCCGGGGGAGGGAGCCCCAAAACAGCGGGGAACCACGCCAACTCGGACCTGGGCGACAGATTGGTGGCTTCTGTTCGCAGCCTGTCCGAGAGGAGCCTCCGTGGGGGCTCCGCCGCCGCGACCAGAGGCCACATGAAGCCGCTCGGGTTGAAGGAGATTTTGGGCTATCTGAGCAGCCAGGAACGACTGTCGGAGGAGAAGCTGACCCGAGGCAAAGTCAAAGTGGTCATGGAGAGAGAGGTGGCGAGGGGCAGGCTGCGCAGGACCCGCTGCGGGAACATTACTCTTCCTCTGAGGGGGATGGTGTTGGAAGAGCCGACGCCGAGGAATGCGTCCGCTGACAGACTTGCAAAGAGCACACTGCAGGACAAACACACCGTGAAAAAGGTGAGCAACGCCAACTTAATATTTCCAACACGTCCCGACTGCACAGGACACGCTGAGCAGCGGCTGGCTCGATGGCTTGCTGATAAATTAATGATCACTGGTTTTAAACCGCGCGCACGGCACCGGGGCGCGCTCGGCTTCCGTCGCCAAAATACATATTTCTTTCTTGTTAAACCTCGATGTTTCGTGTGTAAAAGTGTCTGAGGGGATTCCCCCCACATTTAGGAAAAATGCATTGTTGTTTCACTGTGTCGGTTCACTGTCAGCGGGATGCGACTGTGCCTTGTGTTGCGTTTGTCCTCTGTCGCCTCGGCAAACGCGTGCGTGTGTATGTGTGTGCGTGCGTGCGTGCGTGCGTGTGTTTGTGTGCAGCTCGGCTTCCTGCACAAAAGGTGCGGGTTACACCGGAGAGCAAGACAGCTCTGGAGCGCCCCCCCCCCCCCCCCCCCCCCGGCTCTCGGGACGAGCACGCGCGCCACAAAAGAGCGTCTCTGCATGGCGCGAGCACGAGCACCCTCCGTTTGCGTTGCCACATCACTATTTTTTTTTTTTTTTTTTTTGGGTCAATAACATTTGATTTGGCTCCTGTGAACTTTAGCTGTGCGGATGTGAGCGCGCGGTGTCTGGGCCTGCCGCGCGGTAGGCGGTGTCTGTCTCAAAACTTGAGACGTGCCGCTCCCGCGCTCCTGCGAGTGCTTTTCTCGGTCGCGCGGGGCTGGCTGGCGGAGGACTCAGCCCAAAACAGCCGGGCATCGCGTTTGTGTATATTAACATTTTGAAGCGCCATTTCTGAACCCCGCACGTTTGTTTTTTTGTTGTTGTTTTTTTTTTGGTCCTCTTCCCGTCGGTATGCCCGCATCCCTCCCGCTTCGTGCCTCATTAAATCCTTTGTACCGCTTCTGCCGGCACGCTCTCCTCCCTCTCCTGCTCCCCTGTGGGTAAAAAAAATATAAAAAAATAAAATAAAAAAATTTGAGTAGGCTACAGTAGGCGGTTATCGTTATTTCTTATATCTGTGTCTCTTTCCAAGTGAGAACTGTGTTAGGCTGCCCCGAAGAAGTGCAGCAGACCTGATATGCTGCTCAAACCTCAAATCGCAGAAGAACTAAATCCACCTGCGAGAATGAGAGAAGTGCTTCATCTCCACTTTTGTAATGTCAAAAAAGATCTGACACAACTTTTATGTCACCGCAGCCGCCGTCGCCCTCTCTGCAGGACAATGAGCCAATGGAAACAGCCAGCAAGGAAGAGGAACAGGGCGAGAACGAGGAGGAGGAAGAGGGGGAGGAAGAGGAGGAGGACGACGATCCCAGGAGTTCTGATGAGGAGAGAGGACTATCCCCGGTAGCCATGACAACCGAGCCAGGGCTCATTGAGAAAACCACAGAAGATGAGGAGATCCAGACAGCATCAAAGAAGGAGAGCCCCCAGCAGCAGCAGCCACAGGGTGACAAAGGTGTGTGTGTGTGTGTGTGTGTGTGTGTGTGTGTGTGTGTGTGTGTGTGTGTGTGTGTGTGTGTGTGTGTGTGTGTGTGTGTGTGTGTGTGTGTGTGCGTGTGTGTGTGTGTGTGTGAGATGGATATAATGTCATTACCACAAGCCTACTAATACTCTTCTTCCACCACACTTTCATGACCGCTGGTTCTCGAGTGCCTTCCTCTTTTCAAATAAAATTCCCAACCTTATATTTTACTTTTATCAATGTTTAATTTAAACTTTAAGAAGTCATTTCAATTTGCAACACGACCACGTCGGCCACGAACGCCACCTCTTGTCTCTCCTCCCGTATTGTTATTTCAATTTCACTTTATGTTTTTATGTTATATGTCTGCAGTGGATTTCCCCCCCGAGACGCAGCCGCCACCCGTTCAGGGAGCCTCGCTGTCTCAGTGTAACGGTTCACGCCTGCAGGACGGCGCCGGCGACTCTGATCCGCTACATACGGAGGCAAAAGTGAGTCCGAACACGTGTATCCGTACCGTTAGTTTTTTTTTTTTTACTGCTGGATGATGGGTTTTCCCGCGAGTATCAAAACAAGTCAGTAAGGTATACAAATATTATCAGAGTATTACGTTGTAAAAGTTATTTGTAGAATGACCCTTTTCAGAGAGTTATATACGAGTAATTATACTACAAGTTAAACGTATTATGGATTTAAGATAAAATGATGAATAATGACTACAGAGTTTAGTGAAAGATAACAAAAAGCACAATATCTTGACCAAACCCGCCGGTGGAGGTCTGGGAGGAAGAGAGGATGGAAGATAAACCTCTTAAACAGGCTGAGATCCATTTTATTGAGGTTTATACTATTTCTCAATGTCGTTCTCTAAATCCTCCCATCGACTCCCGAGCCAGGAAACCAAACCAACCGTACAAGGAGCACAAAGACAGGGAGTGACGTTATTATTCATGCTCATATCATTTTCTCAGCTGTTTTATCTTGTAGCTGGTTAAGGTAGAAGCTACAAAGTTGAGATACTTTAGAGTCCAACTTCACTTTAATACAATTTTTAAGTTACCCTTAACTGTCACCGTCAAAAAGATGGCGTGAAGGAAGAGTGTTTAGGTTGCATAAAATATACAGAAATAATCCAATTTAGTTCAAAACTTTGTTTTCCGAAATAAAACCCCCGAAAAATTCCACCTTTGTTCTTTCGTCCTGAATGAAATCCCTCCTCGTCTTCATCCCGTAAAACGACAGCAGGGTCCATTTTTGAAGGGTGTTTTTACAACCTGGTGTGTAATTTACGTTTATTGTGACCTCTACTGGTCGTAGTAAGCACGACGGGAGCAATGAAGGAAGTTGGGGGATGGAGCATAAAATGTGACAAAAAAAACAACAACCCTCTTTTCCATTGCTGCTACCGGCTCTGCTTTACTTACTCTACTTGCTTTTGGCACCAGGTACGTCATCTGGATTTCTTTTTCCCACTGCAGATAGAAGAACCCGACCGATACACCGGATGGCCACTATTGCCCCATCACAGAAATAACCGGATCAAAAATCCAGTATCAGTCGGGTTCTTGTTGATAATATACCCTCATGAATCTTCAACGCAATGCAACACACACACACACACACACACGCACACACACACACACACACACACACACACACACACACACACACACACACACACATGGACAGTGCAGCGTATGAAGGAGATCTCGTTCTTGATTCTCTGTATGAGGCTGTTCGTCGCAGCCAGTGTGACCTCACGTCTGTCTCCTTCACGTGAACGTCATGTCTCGAACGCCCTTAAGGGGATTCATTCAGATTTGGCACAAACATTCATTTGGTTGAGAGGATGAACTGATTTGTATTTTTTTTGGGGGGGGGGGGGTCAAAGTTCACTACGATCTCACAAAACAAGATTTTGGCCATAACTGAAGAAATATATTCACAAATTCATGTCTCGCAGGATAAAATGGTGAAGTCGTGACAGTTTATATCCGAAAGGTTGACTTCACTGTTGCATCAAAAATATTCTGCAAAAACACTTTTCTGGCCATTATTCAGCACCGTAAACTGGGGAACAGACAGGGACTGAGATTGTGACCGTATTTAACATTTGGTCAGATACTGAATTTTGGAAACTAATCTCGGGTGTCCACTTTGTTATCGGGATGATTGTATAGATATTATTTCCTCTCAGTTTGAAGATGTGTGTGAATTGTTCACGTTTTCAAATTTGTAGCTTCTTTGCAGCAACGTTTACATTTGAAGCATCCCCTGCTGTCGTGGTTAGCACTGCGTTTTCTATCAGAGTCAGATTTATCGGCCTAATTTCCTCAAAAGTCTTCACCACATGTATTATCAGCTTCCTTGACTCTGGACAAACCTGCATACATAAGCCATCTTTACCGGTTGGCGATGGTGCACAACTACGAGGCGGTGATCCGGCTTCGTGGTTAAAATTTGACTCGGACTTCTTGGAGATAGACGCCCGTCTGACTGGTGGCAGACGGGCGTCTATCTCCAAGAAGTCCGAGTCAAATTTTATCTATCTCCAAGCAGCCTGTTTTATCGTTTCAGAAAGTCAGGCTGAAAAATGCCATCGAGTCACAGACCTTTTTGTCTGTTTAAGACCGACTTCAGCTCTCTGAGGGGTGACTCATCAGCTTTGTCAAACTTCTTCACCCCCGACCCCAACCAGTCCACTTCATACCTTTTAATATCATCATTTACACTCCCACAGCAGATGGTCTCGATGCCCCGCTGCAGCTTTGTCTTTATGCATCTCGATGCAGTCCGCTCCTCTTGTCCTTCATTTTAGGCGGAGGTCGTATCACTCTGACGCTTTTGACATTCCTCTGGCAGATGTCTCTTTGCGTTTTGTTTGACCGTCTTCTCTTTAATGTTTAATGTTTTAATCGCTGCTCATAATTGTTTTTAAATGTCCTTTTCTTTTGATGCTTTTAATGGTTATGTTGGCCTTGTTTTTGAACTGTGCTGTACAAATAAACATGCCTTGCCTTCTCCTCTCTCCACGAACCGAATCAGATGCACCATGATGGAACAAACCACACCTCCCCAGGCTTTAACAGTGAGTTTCGCCTTTCTCAAAATGTGCGCGCATTTCTGCATATTTGTGTTTGGTGACGGGGAGTAACACTCGGCTTAATATCTCCTTCGTAGGCTCGGAGTGTAAGACGGAGGTCGGCGTGTCGTCCTGCCTGCTCACTCCCACTGCCTCCCCGAGAGACTCCGGCCTGCCTGAGGAGCGAGGGATTAGCGTTAGCAGTGGAGGGTGAGCGCAGTAGAGATGCCGGAGAAACCAGTGCATGTTTTTAGTTCATCTGCAATGCAAATAGTAAAGCACAAGTTAATGCCTTTTTTTTTTTTTTTTCTGGAATAATAAACATGTAGTATATTATTTATGTCAAGATTAATATAAATTAGAAATGATTTTTTTTTTGTACATGTCAAACAATCCATTTGAAGTCCTGCAGCTTTTACAGTCAGAAATTGTCGACTTAATTCCTTGTTTTATCACACCTGCAGTAATTTTACATCCACCAGCAGCCTGCAGTCATGCGAGGTTTAGTAGGCATTAGGACATCTATCTCAAATAATGTTAGTAAAATTAACAAATAAAGTTACATTACTTCGATGAAGTAATTCAAATAGATACATTACCTATTACATTTTTAAACTAGTAATCTGTAACCTGTTACATTTGAAAAGTGACCTTCCCATCAATGTCCAATATAACCCTGATTATGATTGTGATATCCTCTTAAAATTCAACATTTATCAGAATGTAAAATATCACTTCCATGTTTATATCAACCGTAACACAGAGCAAGTTGAATTCATTCATCCATAAAGACAACAACTGATGGTCACCAAAACACAGGAAATAAATACACATGAAATAAAACCATTGATAAAAACAACACCAACCTATATTTCATAATAACACTCCATACATGTTCACAATTTCAATCTTCTTCATGTTTTACAGTAAACAGTCACTCTAACCGCCGTCTTCCTCCTCTCTCTAGGTTTATTAAGTCTGAGGGAGCCAGCGGGAGCCCGGTGGACTGGACAGTGTCCGATGTTGTCAGTTATTTCACGGCAGCAGGTTTTCCTGAGCAGGCTGCTGCCTTCAGGACACAGGTGAGTAATCGTCTTTGACCACCACTAGGGGGCGCCACAGACAGACAGACTTAACACGGGTCCTATAAACTGAAAAATATAAAACAAAATGTAACCGGCATGCACTCCCATGCCTCGCTGTGCTCTCTTCATTAGGAAATCGATGGAAAGTCTCTTCTCCTCATGCAGCGTAACGATGTTTTGACGGGCCTGTCGATCAGGCTCGGCCCCGCCCTCAAGATCTACGAGCGCCACGTAAAGGTTCTGCAGAAAACACACTTTGAGGATGACGACTGCTAACGACACACACGAACTACACGCAGACCGTTGCGTTTTCAATCTACATATAGCTCAAGTAATGTAAAATATGCATGCATGATATACAGAAAGATACACTTCTCTTTTCATCTCATGTCAGGCAACACACACACACACACACACACACACACACACACACACACACACACACACACACACACACACACACACACACACACACACCTCTGTTTCTCTTCCTCCTGGACCTCTACAACTGGTGTGGTCCCTAAACAACACAGAAATGAGACTGCACTTTCTGGACAACACGGATTTTCAACCAAACAGCACAAATACTGGAGGGAGAAGATAGACTCATAAAACAGACATTTGAAGATGCAGAGGTTCAAAATTATCACGCAATTTTTCCTTTCTTTTTTTTTCCTTTTTTAACAATTAAGCACTTTGCTATTTTATTGATGAAACAATGCGAGATGTTTTGTGTTTAAACTGCTATGTTGTGCTGACGTTGAGGCACAGCTTGAAAGAGTTGGCGGTCATTCTGTGTGTGTGTGGGGGGGTGGGGGGGGATTTCGGTTGTGATCTGGGGGTTTCTTGCCAGTTGGTGTGTGTTTGTCCGTGAACATGTAGACTCAGCATGTTGGACAGAAAAGAAACACTTTAGAAGTTGACCAGATGAAATACATTCCCAGAAGATAGAGTAGATGATTGGGATGCTGAACCATCGTATTCATTCCTACATGTGGAGACTAAAATCCGGTGCAGGATTGTTGTTCAAAGCAGTAAACTGCTAATTACTCCCCGGATGTTTGGAGGACGTTGGACCTCTACGGCTTGTAGATCGTCAGGGGATTTTTTTTTTTTTTTTTGTAGCCTAATATCTCATGAAAATCTACGACATCAACTTGTTCATAATTGTTTTTGAACAGAGCGTTCATGATCTGCTGCTCTGGCCTATGCACCACGTCAGGGGCCGGTTTCACAAAGATACACAGAGGCCTGTGGCTTCGATCAAAGTAGTCTGATGCCTAAATGCATCTCTTGTACAACACTCTGTAGTTGTTCACTATCTTGAAGGAATAATCTCCGCGCACTTATGACCCCGCCCCCTTTTTTGGGGGGGTGAAGCAAGTGACGCTTGCTGCTAATGTGAAATAGCGCTTTAGAAACAAACTATAAGAAAAGCATTAGGGTTAAATTAGTTTATGTGACCCAAAGACACACTGTCAAGTAAATATATGTTCACTCTTTGTACCATAGAAAATTCAGTCTCCCGTCCAGCACCAGGCTAGTCCTATAACCCCACTCAGCGTCCAGAGGTGACCTACATGGACTTCTATTTTCATTTTACTGAGTCTCCAGGGAAGCAAGTTACCAACTAATTTTTTTTACTTTTCCATCACGCTCTACAAATCATGTGCTAGCTAACAATAGCGCTGTGTTCTGACAACTGGCCAAGCGTAAATTGCAACCCACAGCGTACTGTTGTCTTCCCTTCACTTAGCTTGGAGCCATAAAGTCGTTCTATCGGGATCTTTTTCAGGACACGTCAGGGGAACAAATAGAAAATCAGCGTTTTTGACGTTATTGTTGGTGTACCTTACTACGCAGCAGCTCTTCCGCGTGGACTTATTATTTTCGTTCAAAGTTGAAGTTTCGGAGAAAAGCCTCAACGTCCTTTGATTTTTGCGGGGCAAATAATAACAGAAATCCATGTAAAAAAAAAAAAAAAACGTTTTTGTAAAACAAATCTGGTCGTCTCCTGCAGGCACAGCACAAAATGTTGGCCAATCAGGAGACAGTGAGGGCGGGTCTTAAACAGACAGGAGCTCACATGGCTGAAAGGATGAACTGAGGAGCTACATAAAAGCCCTGTATAAGATAAATAAATACAAATTCAATTGTAAATCATGCAAAGCTACTCTATAGTGGCATCTTAGAATAAAAATAAAACGCTTGAAAATGAGCATTATATGTCCCCTTTAAGCAGTGGATGAATGAAATTAAGACTTTTTTTTCAAACTAAAAACTGTCTGATTGATTAACTGTATCGAACTGTTAAGCTGTGTCGCCTAAATATAGAGCTTTCTTCCTGAACTTATAAGCTTCATTTCAGAGTAAACTTCAGAGTTTCAGGTCAGTCTAACTTGTATTTAACTAATCTGAGTGCAAACTTAAGACTGACCCGAACACTAGAGGCCGGCCTAAAACATCTTTGTGAAACCGGCTCCAGAGTACCCTGCAGAAATGTTCAAACACACCAGCTGACTGAACTGAAATCAGCTGAACAATCAACACAACTATGTAATAAAGTGAACATGTAAATATATTCAAGCAAACTCATTTAGTACATTATCCATTTGTTAATTATTGGAATAACATGGTCTAACTGAAAGATGCTATGGCAGGGTAAAGCTGAGTCAAACAATCAACTAATCTCATACCAGCAGCATTTTAAACAGTTTTTAATGGTCAATAATTAGCAAACAAAAAACTCACTCCCACCTCCAACTACATCAGCACACATTCCAGGTTACTTTTGTTTACCTGTTATTTTTGTTTTGATTTCTTTTTTTCAGCATGTTAGTTTCATTTTGTGAAATGTTAATTTGATCCATTCTCTGTACTCTGATCATCGAATCAGATCTCATGTTTCTTTGTGCATTTAAACCTCCTCTACCTCTCACTTTCATTCTCTTTCCTCAAACACTTTTTTCATGTTATTACAGCGAGTAGAAGTTGTCTGTTACGGTGTCATTTAACATAATTTCATTCTTATTTGTTAAATCTGTTGGACAGAAAACGGCTTGATTCTCTGTGGGGAATGTACCCTCTGTGCCCTCATGCTAGTCTCCTGTCATTTGTTAAAGGACATTTATTTAGTAATAAAAGATTCAATTGAAATACCACAGTGTGTGGATGCTCATTCTGTGAAAGTGTATTCCATGTTTGAGGGCCGTGTGTGTGTGTGTGTGTGTGTGTGTGTGTGTGTGTGTGTGTGTGTGTGTGTGTGTGTGTGTGTGTGTGTGTGTGTGTGTGTGTGTGTGTGTGTGTGTGTGTGTGTACCAAATGTTCATGTGTTGTGTGTGAGGGAGGGAATCACCGTCGGTTTAGAGCAGCTGGACGACATCAGCAGCTCCCTTCAGTCACAAGCAGTCGAAGGTGGACAGACCATGTTGCCCTCTAGAGGACTTCTTCTGGAGATGAGACAGACGACATGTCAGGTCTTTTGGAAAGAAAAAAAGAAGAATTTATTTTGACTCATAAATATTCCACGAGTCTTGGTACCAGCCAGGCTTCAGCTTCTATTTGCTGGTTCGTAGCAGGGGGAGGAGGAAATATCACTCTATATCTGTTCTGGGACTCTCTCCAAGGTAAGTGCTTGGGATTCGTCTGTGTACGCGAGTGGGTGAGTGTGTGTGTGTGTGTGTGTGTGTGTGTGTGTGTGTGTGTGTGTGTGTGTCCGTGATGGGGTTATAATAAGACATGGGAGGCAGATGGGCGTATTTATACCTGACCTGATAAACAGGCAAGCTGCAGCTCCTGTAAACATGGTGGTTCAAGACAACAGAGGGGAAAGAAAACACTGAGATTCTCTGCTGGGAAGCAAAATAAGACCGAATCTGAAATCGTTGGCAACGATTAGAAACACCCAAAGTCGGCTACTGAATCCACTACAGCACACAACTGAAGAAGACAGTGGAAAACTGGGGTGTATCTGAAGAGACAAAGGAGAGCAGTCATGCCCGGCCCAGGAGGAGCAGAGTGAGTGAAACAGCACTGTATGTTTGTGCATGTGTCTGTGTGTGTATGTTTACTCATGGATATTTCAACATACAGTAAAATAACACGTTTTATCTAGTGCTAAATTACAGTGCATTTTGATCATGTTAATAAAAAGATCGAATATTTTCTAAGACATTTAAGACATTTTCACATGTTTACAGACTCAAGTAGTTGCTATGTGCTGAGCCAAAGCGATTCTAAATACAGCGCAGAGTCACATGAGGAAACCAGAGCTTCATGTGCAATGTGAGAGTGTGATGATGTGATTCTCGCTGGAAGCCCAAAGGGAGAAGATTTCTCCACTGCCATCCTGAAGCAGAAGCAAAGGCCGAACAGGCTCATTGTGGACGAGGCGCTCAATGAAGACAGCAGCATTGTCAGCCTGTCACAGGTGTGTGTGTGTGCGTGTGTGTGTGTGAAGTGTAAATACAGCCAACACCAGAGTCCTGTTTGTTCTTAGCCTAGTGTGTGTGTGTGTGTGTGTGTGTGTGTGTGTGTGTGTGTGTGTGTGTGTGTGTGTGTGTGTGTGTGTGTGTGTGTGTGTGTGTGTGTGTGTGTGTGTGTGTGTGTGTGTGTGTGTGTGTGTGTGTGTGTGTTTCTACTAGAAAAAGACAGAGGAGTTGCAGCTCTTCCGGGGCGACACGGTGGTGTTGAAAGGGCGGAAACGGCGGCAAACGGTGTGCATCGTCCTGACAGATGGCACCTGTGGAGATGAGCGGATTCGGATGAACCGTGTGGCGCGCAACAACCTGCGTGTCCGGCTCGGTGATGTCATCAGGTAGATCTCACACCTGTGTCTTTCTGTGGAGTTACCGTGTCGGTTTTGAGTTCCTTTTATTGTAATAACCAATAGGTGCCTGCTGATGTGTGTGTTGTCACAGTATTCATCCCTGCCCTGATATCAAGTATGGGAAAAAGATCCACGTCCTCCCCATAGATGACACCATTGAGGGTCTGACAGGGAACCTCTTTGAGGTTTTCCTCAAACCCTACTTTCTGGAGGCTTATCGGCCTGTGCACAAAGGTACAGCTCCGCCACTGATCATACCACAGTAACATCAGCTGTTTTCATAACATCAAAACATGAAATTGGATTTGTTGACTTGCAGTTGTATGTCTTCCACAACTAGTCAAATCGCTGTTTCAACCGTGTCTGTAGCCACGACAGCATACAATGCTTCACATATACAGTAGATATCGCTGCAAAGAAGCAACAAATTCTAAAATGTGGATGCTTCGCTCACATTTCATATTCACCGGCAATGAAGATCTCTACAATCACCACAGTTTTAAGGTGGACACCAAAGATTACTGTCACCAATTCCAAATGTCAAATATGATCGCAATCTCTCCTTCTGTTCCTGAGTTATGGCATCCCAAATTCACAGTGACCTTTAACTTTTGATCACCAAAATCTAATCATTTCATTCCTGAGTCCAAGTAAAGGGTTGTACCAAAATTAAAGAAATTCCCTCAAAGTGTTCCTGAGATATCGTGTTCACAAACCTGGGATGGACAACCTGAAAACATAATTCCTTCGGCCACATCTGTCACGTCTCGGCGTGGAGAAATAACATGAGATCAACTCAACAACATTCACTGTGGAGGCTCTTGTCTGTGAGTGTTGTGATTTCTTCTCTGTGTTGTCAGATGACATCTTCCTGGTGAGGGGGAGCATGCGGGCGGTGGAGTTCAAGGTGGTGGATACGGACCCCAGCCCTCACTGCATTGTTGCCCCAGACACTGTCATGTTCTGCGAGGGACAGCCAATCAAAAGAGAGGTTGGTGAGACATTTGTGTCTCTGGTTTGTGTGATAACAGTGTGCTTAAACATTCAGTAACACAGTCTTAATCGCATCAAGGAATTTGTGCAAATTTTTCAGTTAACTGATGTCATTCCACTTCATCCTGTTATGGTGGGACCATGAAGGCTCATCATACTGTTACCATAGGCTGTATATAAAAATGGATGTGGACTTTGGGCCACTAAGAAGTGAAGTCACTGCAGAAGTGCCCTAAAGTACAATACCACTGAGGACCACTAGGGGCTGGCTACAATAGACTCGCATTCAAAAAGCATTAACTTCTCTTATGAAATACAAAGTTAATTAAAACTGCAAGCAGTGATCTGTGGGCCCTCGCAGGCTGCACGTCGGGGATCCAGCGGGTCGGGGCCGCCGGCTCCCCGATGTGTAGCACGCAAGGGTCCGCATATTCCCGCTTGCAGTTTTAACTTTTTTCTCGATCTCGTTCCTTATTCTTCTTAAAAAAAAAAAAAAAAAAAGCCTTTTTTCATAAACATCTTCAAAAACTCATGAAACTTGCGTCAGGCAACAACTTTCATGAGTTTTGGAGCATCGTTTGACCTTAAACATCAACTTCCTGTGTCACGCCGAAACATCAAACTAAGCCGCATCGCCCTGGTTATATATGTACAATATACTATATACAATATACTCTGTACTCTGTACTCTAGAAAAATTAATTTTGGGTCACTTTTTGGACAACATGCTATAGAATGACTTTTTTTGAATATTTCGGATGACATAGTATGACTTTTTTGTTTAATCATATTTTGGACAACATACTTTGGATATTTTGGGTGATGACCTTTTTCTGAACTGACTCACATGCCTCAAGTTACTTCTCACTGTAAGGCAATTCTAACCAGTGCACAATGAAGAAAGTCACTCTCTATTAGTATGACTGCACATACAAACCCAAACCTGTGTGGCTTACCCTTAGAGAGACTTGCCTTAGGAGGTCTTGCCCTCCGTGCACCACGTGGCTTATTGAGGGGACTCGCCCTCTGTAAACCATGAATTGTGTGATACCTGGGGCTATGAGTCCAGCCTGGCGTCGGCGTCCTAGACCGCTGAACTATCTTCGGCGCCGGAGGATGAGTCGCGGCAGGAGAAAGTGTTTCACGGAGTTCACTCAGAGCGTCCAGTGACTCAACAAGTAAAAGATTCTACTTCACCAAGGTTGCTATTAATGGTTCAGATTCCACTTGGCCTATTGATGGTGATTCAAATTGAAAAAGTTTTGCATACACTACACATTACAGGAAGATATTTAATATCACTGCAGACCCCCTTGAAAACATATATATCTACTATCCAAAGAATGTCTGTGGCAATTTTGGTCGCATTTGAATGAATATTTATGGACGGTGCAGTTATAGGTTGCAGTGAGCCAAAGATTTGTCACAATGCTGTCTGACTCCTGGGAAGATTGGTGGCGCAGTTTGTCGCATCGCCACGGCGACGCCCTTTCACAAAGTCGAACGAAATTCTCAATATATCATCAACCACATGTTTAGGCTATTCTGACCCGACTTTAGGTTCATGTGATCAACCACCTCAACGTAGCATGTGAAATTATAAAAAGTGTCATTTCCAGTTGCCACCAGGGGGCGCTTTGACTATGAGTGAATATTACCATACAGGTGTCTTCAGGGGCAAACTGTTATCATACCTGTAACGTTTGGAGAAGTTCGGTCCATGTACATAAGATTTAGAGCAACTTGTAGTTTCATGGCGACACGCTCAAATGGCCACCACGCCATGGGCACATCCATTGATGAAAAAGAATTATTTTAACAACTTTTAACCCCAAACATGTTAAGAGTGCACAGAAAAAATTTCAAGTCGGTCCGACAAAATCCCTTTGTTAAGGAGTTCGTTAAAGTACATGTGCAAATCGCCAAAAATGGTGATTAAATACAAAATGGTGGACTTCCTGTTGAGTTGACATAATGGTGCAAAGTAACTTTTTTGTATGTCTAGGTGTGATATACCGATTTTCGTGCATGTATGTAAATGTAGCCGCCGGGGCATCTGTGTAGGGGACGCTAGTGAGCCATTTGGCCACGCCCACTCACGACTCCACTAAAATATGACATTTTTCGCCAGGAGACATTTTTTTTACCAACTTTCATGAGTTTTTGAATATTATAAAGCCTCCAAAAATGCATTCAAACTTTCAGGATAAAAAGAATAATAGTTTTACAAATAATAATAGGGCTTTCGCACCTTCGGTGCTCGGGCACTAATTAATGTTTTCCAAAAGTCGTTAGGATTTCATTTGGTAAATTCACTACTTCTTATCAGAGTTATTGTGGTCTTTCTGAAAATAATTCTGTAATTAATTAGATATTAAGCCTCAAAGAGAGGTATATTTGAGGGCGTGCCTGGTTTGAGTGACATGCCTAAGGTGTAGTCATGTTTCTGGTATAAGTGGGCGGAGCATAGTTTCCTCAGGTTCTCAGTCAGATTCACCCCTTGCTCCTTCCGAGCTTGTCCAAATATGGTCACGACTGGCTCCAAAAAAACAAGATGGCGACGGCCAACATGCCAGTCAAGACTTAAAAAATGCAGTTCACAAACCAATAAGTCGGTTGTCTCCTGACTATTACATACACCTGCAGCCTGTGCTGTTGAAACAAGGCTTCAGTAATTCAGCTTGAACGACCTCATGTCCCCTCCAGAGCCTCACCACTGAGTCTGTAGTTATCAATATATCCTGATATGTCAGTGCTTTTGCACTGTGACAGGACGAAGAGGAGAGTCTCAATGACATCGGCTATGACGACATTGGAGGCTGTCGGAAGCAGCTGGCTCAGATCAAAGAGATGGTGGAGCTTCCTCTGAGACACCCGGGACTTTTCAAAGCCATAGGAGTTAAGGTGTCTCACACACACACACACACACACACAATCAACGGTCCTCCCATTAAAACAGCCCATTTCTTCTTAATTTAACATTAGAAAATTCTCTTTTCTTGACTCTGTGTTGTTTCCTCCTCCCTCTCAGCCCCCCAGAGGTATCCTGCTCTACGGACCTGCAGGTACGGGGAAGACCCTGGTTGCCCGAGCTGTAGCCAATGAAACTGGTGCCTTCTTTTTCCTCATCAATGGTAAGGCTTTCTTCTTATCTCACTGTTAGAGACAGGAAAAAAATCAGCTGACACTGTAAAAATAAAGTGCTTTTTGGGGTTTTTTTGGTTGGAAATTAGATTTTTGCACTGTTTCTCTTACTTACGTGGGAACATGGTACATATCATTCGGTGACTAGGTCCTGAGATCATGAGTAAGCTGGCAGGAGAGTCCGAGAGCAACCTAAGAAAGGCGTTTGAGGAGGCGGAAAACAACGCTCCCGCCATCATTTTCATCGATGAGCTGGACGCCATCGCTCCGAAGAGAGAGAAGGTAAACAACAGGGGACAAGTCAAGAGGCCTGATTTCTCTTGTGTCACACCAACGAATGTGCAGTCGTGTGTTTCTTTTGTCCATACGCAGGCAAATAACAGTGAATTATTCTTGACTGCGTGCATGTGTGTGTGTGTGTGTGTGTGTGTGTGTGTGTGTGTGTGTGTGTGTGTGTGTGTGTGTGTGTGCGTGTGCGTGTGCATGTGCGTGCGTGTAGACTCACGGTGAAGTGGAGAGGCGTATAGTGTCCCAGCTTCTGACCCTGATGGATGGCTTGAAGCAAAGAGCTCACGTGGTTGTCATGGCAGCGACAAACCGGCCCAACAGCGTGGACCCTGCTCTGAGACGCTTTGGTGCGCGAAAGCCACATGCACACACACACACAAACACACACACACACACACACACACACACACACACACACACACACACACACACACACACACACACACACACACACACACACACACACACACACACACACACACACACATTTACAAGCATGCGGATGTCTCTCCAGGCAGGTTTGACCGTGAGATTGACATTGGAATCCCAGACTCGACCGGCCGACTGGAGATCCTGCAGATCCACACCAAAAACATGAAACTGTCTGACGACGTGGACCTGGAGATGGTGAGCCTGCAGGAACCAAAAATATTGTTTAACAACTCATATAACAACTGAAATGATGAGCTGTTTAACAGATGAATCATTCAACTACTAGTTGGATAAGCACCTAATTGGTTGGGTAGATTTTAAGGATAAAAAAATAAAATAGTTTCAGCTTTTAACTTTGAGCATTTGGGGTTTTTCTTTGTCTCATGTGACACTGAACTGAATACCTTTTGGGTTTTAGACTGTTGGTTATAGAAAACAAAAAAACTAAATCTTTCACCTGAGAAAATTGTTGTGACCATTTTTAACTGTTTTTTTAAACATTGGAATGAAACAATTAATTGAGAAAAGTAATCATCAGATGAACCAAAGGAAATTGTTCTTTAGTATTTTTATTATAGATACAGTATGAACTGTTGACAAAGATCAGACTCTTATTTAATGAGAACATTGCTGATGGAATTAAATGAGTAGGTTTTTAATTATACTGATTGAGAATCACTTTGTTAAATTAAATTAAATTAAATTAATTATTATTAATTTTTTTATTTTGCCGGACCTCCTCTCAACCCTCCTCAGTGTAAGTGCTTTAAAATAAAAAAAAATACTCTGAGAAAGAATATACATAGGAATATAGGAATCATGCATGATTGAGCGTACGTATGTATGTATGTGATGATTTAATATTCAATCTCACAAGTTGAAAATTCCCTGATGACATCTATCCCAATCCTGACATGCATGTTTGCCGCTTAATAAATTCATATTATCGTCCCTGATTTGCTTAACATGTGTCAGATCGCCAAAGAGACACACGGCCATGTGGGTGCCGACATGGCTGCTCTGTGCTCCGAAGCTGCTCTGCAAGCCATCCGCAAGAAGTTGACCCTCATAGATCTGGAGGACGAATCCATCGACGCTGACCTCCTCAACTCACTGGCTGTCAGCATGGACGACTTCCAAGTACAAAAACACACACTCACACATTTAGACTTCCAGACTCTGTGTGTGTATAGAAATTCAATAAAAATAAATTTCTTAAGGAATGAATGAATGAAGGCGCTTTTCTTCAGTGGGCGTTGAGTCAGAGCAACCCGTCAGCTCTGAGGGAGACGGTTGCGGAGGTGCCTCAGGTCAACTGGGAGGACATCGGAGGGCTGGACGAGGTCAAGAGAGAACTGCAAGAGCTGGTTCAGGTGGAGGAAACACTTATTTCAACACTGCACAAAACTGCAAACACGAGTCTCAGCAACAACGTGTCAAAGCTTTACTACATCTTTCTCTCCTCAGTACCCCGTCGAATACCCTGACAAGTTCCTGAAGTTTGGAATGACCCCGTCCCGGGGAGTGTTGTTCTACGGACCTCCAGGTTGCGGGAAAACCCTGCTGGCTAAAGCCATCGCAAATGAGTGCCAGGCGAACTTTATCTCCATCAAAGGACCTGAGATGCTCACCATGTGGTTTGGAGAATCAGAGGCCAACGTCAGAGACGTATTTGATAAGGTGAGCGTTAAGAAAGGAAAGAAAAGAAACACCTCTTCCTTTATAATTTAACCTCTGACCTCCTGACCTTTCCCCTCCCGCCTACAGGCCAGACAGGCGGCCCCCTGCATCTTGTTTTTCGATGAGTTGGACTCCATCGCTAAATCCAGAGGGGGCGGAGCGGGAGACGCAGGCGGCGCCGCTGACAGAGTCATCAACCAGATACTCACAGAGATGGACGGCATGTCCGACAAAAAGAATGTTTTTATCATCGGTGCCACCAACAGGTGTGCTTTTTTTTTTTTTTTTTTACATTTCTGCAATGACGAGTTGGGTCATAGAAGAAATTCTTTACTGATTTCATCTCACCCTTTTTCTTCGCTGCCCTCTGCTCTCACCAGGCCGGACATCATAGACCCAGCCATCCTGCGACCGGGTCGTCTGGACCAGCTCATCTACATCCCGCTGCCTGACAAACCCTCACGCACAGCAGTTCTAAACGCAAACCTACGCAAGTCCCCTGTCGCACGAGTGAGTGACACAAAGACAAATTTCTCTATAAATCCTTTTCTTTTTTTTTCATTTATACACTAAAGAAAACCAACAGAAAGTCGGAACGTTTAGTCGTAACAGCAGTAAAATGAATTAAATTATTACAGCTATTCACCGTTCTTACTCGAAACATTAAATTATTGTTGTATTAAACCATGAAAACAATTTCTATGCTGTAGCTGATTAGTCCACAAAAAAACTGTTTATTTATGTATACTTTGTCAATGCTTTATCTTTAATTAGTGTAGTGTATGTTTTGTATTTAAATCGTCTGATGAAAAAAGAGCATATAAATGTAGTGGAGTAAAAACGTGAAATATAATAAATATTTAAGTAAAGTGGCACAACCATAACATTATAAAACATTACGCCGCTCTCGTACGGTACTAGTAGCTCTCTGTTTTTGTAGAGACACACATACACAAAGAATGTCACAAAATAATGTGAATTTAAAGACTCAATATTTTCACATTGCTTTAGTTCCTGTCTCTTTCGCTCCTCCTCTCTGCAGGATGTGGATCTGCAGTACCTGTCTGGCATCACGGAGGGTTTCTCCGGAGCCGACCTGACCGAGATCTGTCAGCGGGCTTGTAAGCTGGCCATCCGCGAGGCCATCGAGGCCGAGATCAAGGCCGAGCGTCAGAGGCAGAACAGACCAGGCATCCCCATGGTCAGCTACCCCCAATGTTCTCCATCCTTACTGCTTTTCTCTCTCAATAATACACACACACACACACACACACACACACACACACACACACACACACACACACACACACACACACACACACACACACACACACACACACACAAAGTCACATCTCAAAGTAGTACCAGGCTGTGTGTGCTTGGTGCAGAAAGAGAATGTGGAAGATAAAAAGTTCCCTAAAGGGCGGCTGTATGTTTTGTAACTTTCAGCCTTTGGACTGGGAACACACACACACACACACACACACACACACACACACACACACACACACACACACACACACACACACACACACACACACACACACACACACACATTTACAGGGTTTATTGTTCTCAGATGTGATCCTAATGTTTTTCTCTGTCTGAAGGATGAAGACTTTGATCCAGTCCCAGAGATCAGGAAGGACCACTTCGAAGAGGCGATGCGATTTGCTCGTCGCTCTGTTAGTGACAATGACATCCGCAAATACGAGATGTTCGCTCAAACTCTGCAGCAGAGCCGAGGTTTTGGAAGCTTCAGGTACACACACAAACTACAGAAAATGTAGTAATGGACGAGTTGACATGGTTTTGGTTCCACTCTTGTAACTTCCTTTTTTCCCCACCAGGTTCCCTTCTGCTACCGGTACCCGGTCTGAAAGTCAGGGTTCAGGCTCCGGATCAGGGAGGCCCGGTCTGTACAGAGAGGAAGGTGTTGACGATCTCTATCAGTAACAAAAAAAACTGCACCCTGTGGTCCTTTCTCACCGTTGAGATTCACTTTTTGAAGAATGGAAATAGAAGAATAAAAGAAGTGGAAATTGGAAGTGATGAAGAATGTTATTTAAAAGAAGATACTTTCTGAAACATGTAATATCATAAATGAAAAAAATATCTGTCTCAACTAGTTTCGATGAAAAAAGCATATTAACTTTAGGCATTTGAGGAATATGAATATATGCATATGAAGAATAAATCTTTCACACTAATAGCTCAACGCTTTTGTAATCCGTTTGCACTATAAAAGCTGTGTGTATGTATGAGTGTAAAAAGTAATAAATACATATATGCCTTTATGATCACATCTTGGACTGCTATATTTATTTTATTACTAGAATTTTAGAGTATAGTTCTAAACAGAAATATTTCTACATGACAAAGCTTGTTTGCCTACCAGGACGTCCTGGGACAGCATTGAGCTTTGGGCTCTTTTTTTTTAAATTTTTTTTAAATCCCCTGATTTCTTCTACTTTCAGTAGAAGCATTGTGAATATGCTCATAGCAATAAATGTGTGTTTACAGAAGACATTTTGACATCAAAGAAGGAAAAGCACAGGTTTAAAAAAAAAAAAATAAAACTGATGACAGCTGAATTCTGTGTAGCTGCAAGAGTTCAAGTCCTTGTGTTTGTTTACTACCACCGCATACTGGGACACTTGAATACAATACAAATCGTTTTTTAATCAGTTTGTCATACATATTCATTGTCAAAGTTTTATGGTTTACATCATTAAATGTTTACAAGTGGAATTTTGTTACCGAACGTCTGAGTAAACGCCGATTTGATCCGAACACCAGCAAACTTTCCCAGCGGAACCTTTCGTTACTTATCTGGAAGGGACGGTGTTTGTCGGAAGCACCGCCGGGGCTGTTTATTTCCGGTGACGGGCGGAAGTGGGCTGCAAGGGGTTTCGTTTGGAGGTGACCGAATGGCGGTTTGCTAAATAATTAGGGGAAAAACATTACGTTAACGCCCGAGCGCAAGCAAACAGAGTACCTTAACTTCAGTTGCCGGAGTACAAACATCCCCGGGTGCCATGGGAGCTCACCTGGCCAGGCGATACGTCACGGAGACGGACACGGAGCCGGACCCGGCCAAGAAATTCGAGTTCGACCCCCAGTTCGGCTTCGAAGAGAGGAAGGAGAGAGGTCGGTGTGCAGCTGGGAGAGGATTCATGGCCTCCTCCTCTCCTCCCCTCCCCCACAGCATCATACAGTGTTCAATATTCATCTGCAGTTGATTTATCGATCCGTCGTGCTTTCGTAGCGCGTTTAGCTGACGTTAGCTTCGCGCTAAAGTCAGCTGGAGGAGGTTTCGTGTGAAGTTGAGCTGCTTGTGGCCTACTTGTCTTCATCTTCATCTTCATCTTCAAACTGTGGGCTTCACATATTTTGGTGTATAAAGATGGAAGAAGTATTCAGGTCCTTTAACTTTTAGTAAAATACTAATATCTCGCTGTGAAAATAGTCTTAACACAAGTAACAGTTCTGCCCTCACAACCCCTAAAGTACTTTCAGTATTTTCAGTAAAATGTACTTCAAGTGTCAAGTAAAAGTACACTATGTAGTGAATGCTTCCTGCCGGTGTTTTACCATTAGATCTGATATTATTATTATAATAATAATAATAATGCGACATTATTCGTGCAGTTCAGTTGTATTTATTTAAAGTTGAGCTTTTTTTTTTTATTATTATTTTTTTTTTTGACTTCGAGTTCATCAGAATTCAAAATCGCCAAATTTGGAAATGCGTTGATTTCACGAGACTGAAAAACTAGTGTTGATTTCATATTAATAGGCATTTCAGTGCTGCGGTTATTCACACCTGCAGTGTATTTGTATTTAGTGTTTGTGAGCTTCTCAAGTATGAACACCGTACAGCAAGTTTTGTTTTTGTCTGCGGTGGCAAAATGTCAGGGTCCGGTCCGATTTCTCCTTGAACATCCGACTTTTACAGAATGTCAGCTGAAATGGTCTTTTAGTTTTATATTAGAAGTAAATAGCTCGTCACCCGCTCAAGCCAAATTTCACCAAAGTCCCGTGTTGGATAAAGAACTATGTTTTTACTTGCGTTTTCATTCGGACTCTTGACCGTTTGGTGACTGAAGATTTTGTGTCTCTCCTCCAGAGATGATAGCGAGCCAGGAGCAGATGAACTTGGCCCAGCTGCCCGTGGAGCAGAGGGACTACTGCGCCCACCACCTGCTGAAACTCATGAAGTGCAAGCGGGACAACTGGCCCAACTTCCTGGCCTGCAAGCACGAGCGGCACGACTGGGACTACTGCGAACACGGGGAGTAAGTGTCCACATGGCCGAAAGAGACGTTTCGGGTCGGCTTTTGTAGGACTGCTGCGTCCAGGCGGAGGCGCTTCAGCAGCGGCGGGTCGTCTTGACAGCGTGAAAGGTTGTTTGTTATGTATAGAGACGCCGGTTTATGGTGGGTGCGTCAGTAAAGCTGTTGATACCGGGTGTCTACATGTGCAGTATTCAGACGTCGTTCAAAGTTACAGTCTCGCAAAATCCAGTTTCATTCTATTTGGAGATAAAAGATAATTGCACCTCGTTTTTCTTTTCTTTTTTTGTTTAGGACTTCCCAGAAATCCAAACAAATGTAGCGTGCGTGATGTCGGTCAGTTGAATAGCAAACCTGTTGCGTGAACTCCCGTCTGCCCCCCTTCGCCGAACGGTGCGCCGGGTGTGATTATTCCTGGGAATGTCGCTGCGGACTTCCAGCTCGTACAGTTTGTAATGCTGCAGCACTAAATGATCACCGAATGCAGAAGCGTTCATCAGAGGGCCGCAGGCTCACTCGGCGCTGGATTACCTCACTTTTGACAACGGGCGGTACCTGAACAGACATTCGAAGGACAATCCCAGGAGATCATAACTTTTAAGTTGAATTCTCATTCTATAAAACAAGAAGTGACGAGAAGGAAATTTGCAGGAAGTTAAAACTGTCTGGCTTCTTCTCTGTAGCACACTTTGCATCAGTCCTTAATATCGACAAAACTTTTACCACGAGGTCCGTTTAGTAGCTCTTCTGGAAAATGGGAGTCACCCTGTTGTTGTGAATTGTTCAAATTCCGTTCTTTGTGAGCATTTTAAGGACCTCTCATCAGAGTTCATTTAAAAAAAAAAAAAAAAGTCGAGACCGTTTAAACCATGTTGGTAGTTTTCCTCTTCGAACATTTTAGCTGCGCAAAAAATCTTGACGTCCTCCCCGCAGGTCAGGATCGAGTTTCCCGACAATATTGTGGGTCGATGGTTGAGTCGCTGTTAATTTGTAACGCCACTTTAACAGGAACGCCGATTTCAGATGTAACTATTAAAACTCTTTACATGGTCAAAGTATAATAATGTATGTCCATCCCAATAACCGCATACGCCTTCATGTTTCCGCCTCCAGCTACGTGATGCGCATGAAGGAGTACGAGAGGGAGAGGAGGCTCCAGCTGAGGAAGAAGAGAATCGAGGCTCAGGCTGAAGCTGCATGATCAGTAAATCCTCAGTCTTTGTATATACAAACCTGCTATTGTTCACATTAAACAATATTGTTGAAACTCTACCACCAAGAATCTTATTCATGTGAAAACCATACTGTGATCCTCTGTAGACTAAAACCGTTTCACCCTAAAAAAAAAAAAAAAAGAAGACCTCAAGACATTTTGGTTTACTTTTTTTTTAATAAATTACTTCAGATTCTGTCATGGTTTCGGATTTGGATTTCAGATGTGTTGAATATCATCACAGTGTGCCGATTCAACCCCAAAAACAACAGGATCGGATGATAAAAGCGAAGCGGCGATATTCAGTACGTCGTTTAGTAAAAAGCAGGTAGTTCGAAGGTGGAAACTGCTCTGGGAGACCAAGCGCACAAAAGTCAGTTAACCAGTCAGAACGGGTTTGTTTGTCTGCAATAAAAAAAATAAAAATTGAGCAAGTGTAGCGTTTTACATTTTTCACTCGACACAAACGGGGCTGACGACAGGAAGAGGAAGGTTGGACACACTTAGGTTCTTTCAGTCAGTCTAATAAGTTCCAGTGTAGGTTTTTTTTTTTTTTTGGAGAGGGTGGGGGAGGGTAAAGGGAAGGGCACGCCCTCCGTTAGCACTGGAGAGGTGGGGAGGTGGTACTCGACTCCTACAACCAAGGGGAGCGGCGGGACTAGTCCTCTACAGGACGAACGGCAGGATGGGTGAGCGGAGGGGAGGGTAGTCGCGGAACTCCTTCAGGTAGCTGCGGTGCTTCCCCTTGGCCCAAACGGTCATCTGGATGAAACCCACCAGGGTGAAAAAGGCCACCGGCAGACACTGGGTCATCAGGGTGAAGCCAAACCAGGAGCCCAGCTGCAGGAGGAAGAATCATCCCAATCAGAAAACCTTCTCGACCCCCCTCCCCCCCACGGAGGTTCATCACTTTGTTACAAGTGGTCAACATGCAGAGCCTAAAACGTGATACTGGTGGTAATTATAATATTTTAAATGAATAGAAAATGTACAACGGGGAGCAAATGTTCAAAAGTGGTGGACAGATACATCGGAGGTGCTCAAATGATTTCATATGAAGGACCAAAAATGTATCTGGATGGAGGGCTGCAGGCAAAATTACATTTAATTAAATTTCACCAAAAATGTGCATTCCTAATCTAAAATAAAATAACAAAAAAATGATAACATTACTCTTTAACCTGTGCAATAAATAGTAAGTTTAATATCTTGCAGAAATTATTGTCAAAGACAGTCGTTTTACCATTTTTGTTTATTTATTTTTTTTATATTCTTTTGGTCACTTGAGTCGCCGCTCGTCCTCCGATCTCGACGAGCAGCCCAAAGTGACAAAAGACACACTGACAGCACACAAGCATTAGCAGGAGACACTAAATCCCATAATTCTGCAGTCTTAGGCCAATGTCATTTAATAGCTTCTCTGTGCTGCAAAACCCATTAAGTACTTTTTAAGCTGTATCAAATTTATCGTTTCAATTAGGATTTCCAGCACCTAAGAACAATGAGAATAAGCACGAGCTTGTCAAACGCTGCGGTCCGACCCCGCTCTGAAATAGATTTATAGCTTTATAGCGAATTAACCGTCATGCGCAAAGGTCGACTGAAAAGTGTGAGTAAATTAAAAAGTACTTCAACAGAGTACTGATGGGAGATTTTACAACGGTTTAAGTGCATGTTTATGGCGATGCAGTGGTAAGTGTTTGTGGGCACTACGTGGTGGTTACATTTCACTCGGCGCTTTGGGGAACCAGGAAACGAGTGGAAGGTCAAATTATGTTGGAATAAAGGAGATGAGTTTGGACCCAGATGTACTGACACCAGCAGAGGGCAGCAGCCACACGCACAGTCAAGCAAACGAATGTAACCGAAGGGAGCGACCTTCAACAACAAACTTTATCTCTATAAAGTTTCATAATTGTCGTATCTCGGAAAATGAATATAGTAAAAAAAAAAAAAATCAAAAAAAAAATCCAGGTGACATAATACTTCTTAAGGCACTTAATCAAACGCTAAATGGGGCAGTTGTTTTGTTCTCGGAGAAAACTGCTCTCGGCTACCATGGTGACTGAAACACGTTACCTCGTAGGTGTAGTTGGGGCAGGAGACCAGCAGGAAGATCCAGGTGAAGGGGTTCTTGGTTGGATAGGGAATCTTCCTGGTCTTGGAGCCTGGATACGGGGAGCGCAAAAGAGTTAGGATATTTTTCCATCCATCTCATCGTTCATAGCTTTACATTTTTGGCCTGATGTCCTTAATAAACTCACTGATCTAATTTGACTTCTAAAGCACAAAAGACCAAAGTTCTCCAGCCAGCTTATAAAATATAAAATATAAAAATCTCTCATATAAACGTTTTTTTTTTTTTCTGTGAACAATTTCTGTTAAGTTTTTTTCACGAGAAACTTCTTGCCGTGTCGTGTCCCACGCTACACTGAAATCATAATTTAGCAGTATGTCAAATATACAACCAAATATGTTCTCTTTGAATTTTGATTTTTTTTTTCTTGGTTAGTCATGATACAAAGATGAATTATTATGTTTTGATTGAAATCATTTGTATTGAGTTTACGTCACAGATTATGTCGGAAGTGTTTTAACCACACGGTACCGTAACAAACGTACAAATCGTTTCCATGAATCACACTTCATTTCTCACAATAACACTTCAAATATCTTTAGGGATTAAAAAAAAAAAAAAAAAAAAAGGGACAGAAGGCAGCGTCCCTGAAAATATGATTAAAATCCACTGCGGCCAGAGAAGTACAACTGTGTGTCTGAGCGATGCACCGGTGTGGCTGCGGTGTTCACCTGGAGGACGAAGGTTACGGAGAGCGATGTGGATGGAAAAGTTGCCGATCTGACAGAACTAAAGAAAGAAAACATTGACAATGTCACACAAGTAATTCGATACTCAATGTGTGTGAAGCAAAACATGAATGTTGTCTGAAACTGATCAAATTCCCTTCTGGAAAACCAACCAGAATATCAACAAGACAAAAAAAAAATACAACACGCAAATCAATACATTTGACTAATCTTTGCAATTTTTGTGTGCAATTTCTCTGCAGTAAAAAAAATAAAATTAAAAAAAATATATATATTTACAGCCATTTCTGTGACGTGCAGAATGATTATTATCATAGGAAGTGATTACATGACTGTTTTGTCATTAGGTAGTAGTTTAAAAAAAGAAGAAGAAAAAAGTCATAACTTTTTTTTCCCTGAACTTACAATATTAAAAGATAATAAAGCATCCATCCATCCATCCATCCATCCATCCATCCATCCATCCATCCATCCATCCATCACCCCCCCAAAATAATGAAAACATTCTTTCTTGAAAAAAATAAAAATAAAAACACCCACTTGAACATTTAAGGAAAGCTGCTGCAAAGTCTTTTTGATGATAACATCACAAAACAAACAAAAAAAAAATTCAATTCCACAGGGAGCCTTTAAATTATGTTCCAGATAATAAATCAAAATAACACATTTATTAGTCAAATTAAAATGCTGCGCGAATGAATTAAAGAACAACGTCTTGAGGTTAGAAACGTTCTTACCAAGAATATGATGAGGGCGAGTCGGATCTGCTGCTCCCCGTAGACTGCAAAAAAGAAAATGAACACGATCAACGGTAAAAAAAAAAGAGTTACAATAACAGACGAGCGTGTGCGAGTGTTGCGTGTGCGAGTGTTGCGTGTGCGACCGCCTCGGTGCGGGCTCACTCACTGGGTGGTGTATACAGCGGGTGGTTGATGTAATAGGCCATCCACGCCGCAAAGCCCCAGTAATAAGTGCAGTTCTGAACACACACACACACACACAACGTGACAGAAAGGTGGTCAGTGAGGTGTTGTTTTTTTTCTTCCTGGTGTTGGTAGAGATACAGCCATCCTCCCCCCCCCCCCCCTTTTTCTTTTGAAATGACGAACTTTTTACTCCGTTACAGTTCACCTCTGCAGACGTTTAATCTGCGACAGCGAACGACGGAGGTCGAGCGGGAGAACGGGGATCACCTTGAAGATGTTGCGTAGCGGCATCGTGCCGTGAGAGAAGCGGTGGACGAACAGCGTCTCCAGGAGCCTCTTGACGTAGTGGAAGGAGTGACACATACAGGCGAGACTGGAGACACGGAGACGGACACGCGGACGCACACACACACACACACACACACACAATAACACACTTGCATTAGCTCCAGGATTTTAAGGTTGATATATCCAACTGTCAGATCCATGATCGACAGTTGAAGTATTTTTCTTCAGCCACGTCACGAGGGCGGATCAAAACGTTCCGGGTCTGTTCCCGTTACGCCCGAACGGCACGTAGCACCGCGACCCGCGCCGACCGGCGGTAAGCTACAAACTGCGCGAGTAAGTGTTCCGATATCTCAAGTCAGCTGTTGATCAGCTGATCGGACGGACGTACTCGCGTCGATTAAGTCTGATCGTTCCCGGGTTTCGGCGGTCGGGCGATTACTGACGTGTTCGTGCCAGAGGAGGGACGGAGGCGCGAGGCACGACCGGCAAGAGGTGCGTAAATAACGATATTTTCCCCCCAAGCCGGACGCGCGGAGACGCTCCGACTGGAGGACAACGAGGCTCCGCTCGAGATACGCAGAGCTGGCGAGGGCGCGTCGGAGACACTCACTGCACGACCCAGTGTTTGCTGGTGGTGAAGTCGTATTTGGGTGCGTAGATGAAGGGAACCCGGAAGTAGAACATCAGGTAGATGACCAGGGGGCCGGTGTACTCGGTCAGAAAAACCTGGAGACAAGGAGGTGGAGCAGGACGTCAGAGTCTCAAAGGCTCAAAGAACGAGCACATGCAGTCGTGTTTTTGATCGTCTGCAGCCGTACCGTCAAAACTTCTATAAACTGGCTGGTTGGTGGATAAGAAAAGATCCAGCTTTGTTCACACTTCACACTTCACACACTTTTTTTTTTCCACAGTGGGAAATCTCAATACAGCTCCGCTTGATCCCGTTGCACCGTGATGTATTTGCGCGGACCGCGTGTCGTACTCACTGTGACCCAGCTGATCTGAGCTCCCAGGTCTCTGAAGTAGAACGTTGCCGTGGTTCCCACAGGAAGATGCTGCAGAACGTCCTCGTCCTTCAGAGACTTCCCCTCTGAGAAAACGCAGACAGACGCGCACTTTACTTCATTTAGAGTTCCGGCACATGACTGCAGAGACTCGTACTACCAACTCGTGCACACTGACAAACGGTCGCATTGAAGCGGACGTACTGGGGTCGAGGCGAATGGACTGTCTGGCTGGGTACCACTGAGGATCTGAAACAGACAAGATAAATACTTCACAAACGTCTCGAGACTCGAAGTCAGTTTTTTTTTTGTTGTTGTTTTTTTTTAATGTGCCGTTGGGGGATTCACTCGATCTGAGGGCTGGGCGACAAAATATCAGGAGTGCGCACGGAGCGGGCGGAAGCTTTAATCTTCAGCAGTAAATAGTAAATCCTAGTTGCGTTGCTTAATCAACATCTGCACCCGAGTAACACGTGTTTTTATGACCTGGTGTGTTTTGGTGATGACGTTGCGTTGCACATCGAACTCGGGAAAGCCGTGTTTTTCACTCAATGTTTAAATACTGACTTTTTTCTTTTTCTTAAAAATCATCAGTCGTGCGGATATCGTGACAAAGTGATCGGAGTCAAACAACAGAACGACTCGAACAGTCTGGTTAGTTCTGGAAATGACATCGTTTACCTAATAAAGCCTTTATAAAAAAAATAAAATTTAAAAAAAAAACCACATTACGGGATTATGATATCCAAAATCCAAGACAATAACAAACCTCATATCACCATATAATAATAATAATAATAATATCCATTTATTGCCCAGCCCTACGTGATGTTGAAGCAGATTTATGAGGCTTTAGTCGCCTGCAGAGAGATGACACTCACGGCTCTTGTGGAACATCGACTTGATCTCCCCGATAGTGGCATTTGGCTCGACCTGCAAATAACACAATAAATAAGCTGAGGGACACACACACGCACACACACACACACACACACACACACACACACACACACACAAGGAACAGATAATAACCCTGTTTTCCATTCATGATGATAGTGGTAAATTTAGCTCTGGCTGTGCCCACACACCCACATGGCAATTTAACAGCTGCTATTAAGGTTTCAAAAGAGCCCACCCCCCCACCCCACACACACACACACACACACTAAACAAACCTTTTGCAGGCTGCCAGCTATCCCCAATTTAAACACAATGACGACTAAACAGAAATATGAAGAGCACACAAAGGTGAACATGGACACACACACACAACACACAGTTGTTACATGATAACAGAGCAGTGAAACCCTCTGAACCCACGAATCGGTTGATTCAAAGCCATCATCACTTTCCCACTTCTTGGATCAAATGGTTTTGTGTGTTAAGAGTTGAGGCAGGCTGAACTCTACCGTCCTCCCTTCTGTGATGGAAAAATATGAACACTTTTTTTTACTGTTCATTTATTCAGTCAGAAATGTTGTGAACGTTTGTACTGTGGCGAGTTCGGCAAGTCTTTAGGCAGCAACAGGTTTGTTCGCTGTACATACTGACGGTTTATTTGGAGTATTGCATGAATATTTGAGTAGATTTTAATCAAATAATTAGTTACTGGTGTCAGAAATAAACTTTATATATATATATAATTTAAAAAAATATTTTATTTTATATAACAAAAAATATAAAAAATTTAATAAAAATATTATTATTATTATTTTTTAAAGGACAATTTTTGCATGTTCATTGATTGGTTTCTCCAAAAATGTAAGTAGCAAACCTTCCGTTTATTTACCTGCTGGCCTCGACTGCAAGAGCCAAGATGCATTAATGAAATAAAGCAAAGTTGTGACTCAAGACTCGTACAAAAAAAAAAGAGGAGATTTTTCCATCTTCCACGTGACTGAGTGAAAGCTCAACCTGTAATTGCAAATAGCTGTTGCACCACCGAACCTCAAGAGGAATTTAAGGCACAAATTCAATTGTTAAATAACATCTCGCATATCATGTTGGTTGGAGAGCACTGAACTTAGCTGATCCTCTTGACAGTCCCTTATTTCAGCGTTCAGAACGAAGAGATGCTAGATTTCAGACACCATCACCATGGAAACCCTGCTAAGCCGACCACCGGGTCTAATCCAGTGAAGGGTAGCGCCTTATACTCTGCGCTCCTGAAGAGCAGCCTTTCGTAAGCTGAGTCTGGCCTGGCCGACAGCACCGTGCCCGATGCAACTCTATACACCACCGGGCCTCACACCTACAGTACACTAAACCCTCCTAATGCAACAGCACTAACCTGCAGGCCGCGCACCAACCGATAAAAATCTGCCTAACACAACAATAACAAAGTACAGGCCAAGTATTTGCTTCTGTAAATATGGCTGGTAAAACAATGGGCTTAAACGTCTTATCGAAATAAATATGCCTAATACGACCGTGATACCCTTCAGTCCCGACTGTAAACATAACTTAAGACCGGTCGACGTCACGCTGTTGTCGGACTACAGCTGTAAAACGCGCCGCACTTTAAAACGCTTAACTTTCAAATCCCTCGAGTGAGAAACAAAAAACACAAACAAGTGGAAAACTGAGTCTCCAGTGTTCCTGAAAGTTAAATTTGATGATTCGGTTTTACAATTTAATGGAAAAAGTTCTCCAGTTGCGGCATGAAGCTATTAAGATGCTTTTTTTTTTTTCAATTAAACTAGTTCTTAAGTATCAAAACTCAATAATATTCTGACGAGTGTTCAAAAAGTCAGAAGATCAATTCGAAAGCTGCCAACTGACTATCACAGTATACGCAGCAGAATTTCCTCCACCTGTAATAGTTTCTTCACATTTTTTTTTTTTTTTTAAACCATAAATGCTTCATCAAAATGACACCAGAGCGTTTGTGTCGGTATTTAACCGCGCGTTATGAACGTCTGTCACCGATATCGTGAACGATGTGGCGTCGTGCATTCGCATTTCGCTGCACGTAAGCACCCGCGTGTCTGAGGCCGCACGGTGGGCTGTGACGGCGGATGCAACGCCCTTACGCTCCAGGTGAACTGCGGCATCAAAATGTCAGGCTTAAAGCACGCGGGCGATTGGACGTGCACGGGCAGTCGTGGAAAAGACTTCTAAATCCGACTTGACGTAAAGAAGACCCGAGTTCTCACCTTGTCCAGGAAGCAGAGCTTGTCCTTGGTCTTGGCGTCCAGGATCTCCACCTCGAAGAAAACAACAGCTTTTTTAGCTTTTTTGGCGGGCTTGCGTTTGCCCGGTGCCTGACCCGCCGGCGGGGCCGCCGCCCCGTTAGCCGGCTTTTTACTGCTGGTGGCCTCGAGAGCTAAAGCATCCATGACCGCGGTTCTCCTCCTGCTCTCGGTTTAATCCCGTCGTCCCCTCGCTTCTCTCGTCACTCTCCACCTCTCTACTGTCTACCTCAGACCCGCGTCGAGCCGGAGGGTACGGGGGGAGGGGGGGGGGGGGGGGGGCAGCTGTGGAAATAAATCTGTCTCGCCCCTGCTCCTCTGACCCTCCCTCTTCCTCTTCTTCCTCCTCCTCCTCTTCTTCTTCTGTCATTCTCTCACTCTCCCTCCCTCGGTCATTCCTTCACTTCTGCTTTATTTAACTGCCAGTCGACCCCGGCAGCACGAACATATGCCGCATGTGTGCGCAGGGTTGCGTGCGCAGGAATGCCCAGCATCCCGAATGGCGAGCTGTCGTCTGGGTGTACATCTCGTGACAGAAACTTCTAGAGCCGAGAGCTGGAGTTTCCTTCCAGGGCTGTGAAGTTTTGAAATGTGACTCGATCCCTAAAACGGGCACCTGACAACCCCGGACGCCTCTCAACTCCCGGGCTAAGTGGCAAGATGAAGGTATGATGACAAACAGCACCCCCCTTTTTTTTTTTTTTTTTCATTTTCCTAGTATGCCTCCCCCCCCCCCCCCACCTCTCCCTTCCCCCCCGGTCTTCCTCTCCCCAGCTAAATATAAACACCTCCTGCTAACTCTGCATAACCAGCCCCTCTCCCGACAGACCCCACACCGATCTCCCCTGGGGTTGTAATGTCATGGGATGTCTTCTGATCACATTACGCTGACATTAAATTGATAACCAACTACAATTCCCATGTTCATCGCTAAACACCTGAATGCATCGCGCTCACTGGACGTCCAGCGTGTTGCTCCTTGAAACCGAACTGACCATTCAGATCTCTTAGTGAGAGAGAGAGAGAGAGAGAGACACACACACACACACACACACACACACACACACACACACACACACACACACACACACACACACACACACACACACACACACACTTTCCTGCCACCGCGGGGTGATAATACTCCAGACTCTTGAGGGCTTAGTCGGGGCATTCCCCTCGGTGACGCCCCCCCCCCCCTCCTCCTCCTCCCCCCCTCCTCCACCTTCCTCCACCCCCCCCATCTGTCTTATGACGAGCAGTCTGGATACAGTTTCCGTCATGAATGAAAGACATACGGTCACAAGTGGCAGCGGAGAGGTTGAGGACATGTATTCTTTTCATGGTTAGAAATGTACCAGCATGTATCCATAAATAATTTTCTGTCATGTTAAAAGGTGTAATTTCATCAAAACACTCAAATTAGCCAGGGGCCGAATACACATTTTTTGTTTTGTTTGTTTTGTTTGTTGATACAAACACCTTGTGCTGCTAATAAAGTACTGTTTGCGTTTATTAAAAGTCAATGATTTATGGCCATCTATCTGCATATCTTCCCATTACTCTTATCTACCGTATCACAAGCATCACAAACTAAAAACAAAATGGAACCATTTAGTCTCTGAGTAAAACCCAACAGTAAAAATAAAATGGGGCTTTCTAGTAACTCCTTTTTTATATATATATATATATATATATTTGCAAAAGGCATCCTCCATTTTTGCAACTTCCAATAGTGTTTTTTGTGTGTGTTTTTTTCCCCAATTGGCATAGTAGAAATAAAACAGGCCACGTACACGTAAAACAAGCAGGACACAGGACACCAGCGGTTCAGACTTCATGGAAATGAACGAGTCTCTGTCGTTGTGCCAAGCATGCCCAACTGAGCCCCCCACCGGCCCCCGCCCCATCTCGCCTATATAAAACCTCTGGCAGTGACAGTCTGTGCTGCTGACACAGGGTGGACTGAGGGTGAAGCAGGCAGCAGCACTGACCGCTACGGTGGACTTTAATCGTGCGATCAGTAGACCCCATAGTTTTGTTGGGTTGGCCGTGCACCTCCTGCTACAAGGTAAGACATTTTTTTTTTTTTTTTTTTTAAATGTCTTGAGAAATTCATCTAGATATATATTTTTGGAGTGCTTTTGCACACACAGCCCAGCAACGATGTGCGAGCAGAGCAGAACGCTGTGAGGTTGACGAAGCTCTCTGGTGTAAATGCGAAGAAACGACGATTTAACAGGTCAAATGACACAAACTAGAAAACATGTTCGGTTTGATTTTCATGACTGTGTGTGACTGTTAATACAATATGTCTTTAAGTGTTTTTAGTGCAGTAACACACCGAGTGAGTTCCAGCTTCGTATGCTTTACTCACAAAAAGTAAATGATAAAATGAATGTAGGGTTTGGTACTGAACTTTAATAGCAAGGACCAAATTGCCTATTAAGTATTGAAAAAAAAAAACAACTTCAAATTTGAATACCCGAGGCGTACCTGTCATTAGCGTCAGTGAGCTACAAGCCTACAGCACGCTTGTACCAAGATCTGGTTGTGCTGGTAATTGGCCAACGGTACAAGTGGTACTACATTATGTCCAGATATGAGGCTCATCGTGTTGTACTTCAAGAGGCTGGACCACGAGGAAAATGTCTCTGAAGAGCTTGAAAGTGATCAGATTTAATGCCAATAATGGTATGAAATGTCAAGGAGTTCATAAATAAAGAAATAATTGACACAGTATTGTAACGCAATAAAAAGTCAAAACAGTAGCCAGACTTCTTGCAGGTCATAGAAGAGGCCTACGATCCACACGGAGCTGATAAAAGCTGCTGATGAGTGTGAATAATTTCAACGAACCAGATTTATTATCAACTAAGTCGTGTTTAACGACACAAGTTCGGGGGGGCATTGTCTGTCACTTCAAATTACATGCTAGTCCCCGTGGTTTCTAAATACGAATGCTTTCGTCTCACCGTGAACTTTGCTCATATAAATGTTGTTTTGCCTTTTCTGACTTTAGGTCTGAAAAGCCACATCTGTCAACGGGGCGAAGGGGAACCTGAACAGCCACTGGTTGTGTTAAGTTTATGACAAGACTGCTTCAAATCCTGTCCGGTGGGTTTTCAGGTGCACGCGAAACCGTTTGAGAGAAGCTCTCGGTGCTTTCTGAATAATAATAATAATAGTAATAATAGTTAAGTTATGACTGGAAGCTTTTCATATTGGTGTTAAACAGTAAAACAGGCGCGTGTGGACAGTCAAAGCCTGGACTTTTTCTTCTTTTTTTTTTGGCACAGTTAACATTTTCCCCCTCTTTTAAGTATGTCATTATCTCACGGACAGGACTGGGTTGTTGTTGTTGTTGTTTTTTTTAAACTGAAAAAGAAAGAGTTAACTCAAGTTAGTTTGACAGAGCTGAGATTGCACACTTGATTGTTCACCTGCATTGTTGGGTAAGAACCGAGGTAAAAAAAAAAAAAAAAAAGAAGAAGACGCGCCATGAGTCCATCCAGCCACAGATGGCGATGAAGCCGAGCATTTATCCTGCACATGGTGGGGGGTGTGGGTGGGCTCTTTCTTCACCTCACCGAGAAGCACGCTTAAACGTAGAGAACTTAACGCAACGCAAGTACATTTGATCGTAACCGTGGGCGCAGTTATTGTTTCCGGCACGATATTGATCCACTAAAAACCGTGAATTCAACCCACAACGGGCCACATTACACCGAGTCACATAGCAAACAGCTGCAGCATGCGATCTTCACCGCTCACATTTAAAGCTCTACATCTGACTCACGTCGGAGTTCACACTTTGGAGAAATAACTGTGAGCTTCCGAGTTGGTCTCATTTATTAAATTCCGGACCCGTAAAGCGCCCCGTTAACGGCTAGAGTTTCATGGACACTACTTACCTCGTAGTGCTTCATCTTGGCAGTTAGCAACCCTTCCTTAATATCCCAGATGAGTGACAGGGAAAGCGTCCAATCAGCGGTAGTAATGTGCAACGGATGAGGACGCTGTGGGCGGGAACTACGGTGGTACTGTGGCCAATCAGCATCGGGAACGGTCAAAGCCATACCCACGCTATCAGCGAGGTAGCCAATGAGAGTTGAGCAAACGAAGAGGTTGCAGCTACACTAAACTAAATTAGGATTTCTTGAATTTTGAAATGCAGCACTCATCCAAATGGTGACGACAGAATGAGGACAACTTGATCAATAAATGATCTGGTGACTTTTCTAATCTCTTCCATGCTGCTGTCAGTATTTTCTTTTTCATTCTTTTGGTTTGTAAATTTGAAGCCACTAGATTTTAAAACTGTCCCATGTGAAGTTTGAGCTGTGTGCACTCTTGTTTTAAAATATTTGGTCTCCATTGTTTCAATACTTTTTTGTGTACATTGTGTTTTCCTTGCGTATGAACAGTATTGTATAAATAAATTTGCTCTTTCTTGTCATTTTCTTATCGCAAACGAGTTGGGTTGGGGCATGAATCGACTGTATGTAGGCACAATTACCCAATGAAATTATTTATTACAGCAGTAAACAACTCAAGGTCAAAATGAGCCCCCCAAAAAATGCCTTATTGAAAAGAGCAGAGGTTTTCAATTTTGGTGTCCAAATCTATGTAAACGTACAAGAAAACTTCAGAAAATTATAGACTGTAGGTGCAAACACATACTTTAATTTATACACGAAAATATAGAAAAGTAAGGGACATTCTTAGGAAGTTGAGCTCAATTTAAAAAAAAAAAAAAAATCCTCCTCTGGTGATTTGGGTGGGTCTGAACGGTAACCACCTTTTATCTGGCAATGCTTAAAACAGGTTTTGCTTCACTTAACAGATGAGTGTCGCATACATGATGTAATAATCCCCTTTTCACAAGCTAATGTTTACTTTGCACTGCAGTTATTGAGACACAGGGCAGGCACAGAGGGCAGACTGGGAATCACGTGATAATGTTTCATATGGAAAGAAAAGACTTTCTTCTCCTACACTCCTGGTCTGTCTTCATCCAACTCGTGTGACAGGTCAAAACCTTAGACTGTATATAAAAAATGGACATAACTTCCAGGTCTAAAAAGTGAAGCCAATATGAAAGTGCCTTAACGTGCAATACCACCGAGGGCCACTAGGCGCTGACAAAAAAAACCCACTTTGGCCCCAAAAGACTCCTATTCAACTTCTCTCATGAAATACTAAGTCAATAAATGTTTTCCACAAGTAATAATGGTCTCATTAGCTAAATTCCTTCCTTCTGATCATCGTCTTGTTTGTCCTTTGCAAAATAATTCTATAAATAATTAGATATTAGGCCACAAAGAGAGGTATGTTAGAGGGTGTGTCTGGATTGATTGACAGGCCTGTGGTGCAGTGAGATTTCCGCTACAGATGGGTGGGCATTGTGTCCTTGGGCTTTTCCAGTGTGTGCATTTCTGGCTACAAAAAAACAAGATGGCATCGGAGAAAAAATGACGAATTAGAGGCTTCAACCGGCAGTTCACAAAATAGTGGGTGACATCACGGTTGGTTGCCGCGTTCTCCAAACTAAAATTACCATCTCACGGTCGTATGCCTCCACCAGCCTGTCAAGTTGTAGTTTAGATCCATATCTGTACAGACTTATGTAATATATGTCGCAAAAATCCTGATATGTGTTCACATGCTTGGCCAACAAAGCTGATTCTAAAAGGACACAAAATTCAAGCCATTGGGCAACGCTCCAAATATGGATGTTGCTGCAAAGAAGCCAAAAAGTCTAAAACCTGGATGCTTCACATGCATTTTCAACCCGACAGCACAAAAGATCACCATAGCTTCAAGATTGGTTTCATCAGCTTGGTATTTTACCAAAACTCCCCTTGATGACGTTGAATAATGGCCAGAAAAAAAACCTTGTTTTTTTGAGGAACATTGTGACGTCACAGTGAAGTTGATCTTTAACCTTTTGGATATAATGAGTCATTACTTTATAATTTCATCCTATTTTTTTGTCAAACGGCTGTGTGACTGCTGGAGTTATGGCCACAAATGTGTTTTGTGAGGTCACAGTGACCTTTGACCTCTGACCACCAAACTCAGTTAGTCTCCGAGTCCACGTGGATGTTTGTGCCAAATTTGAAGAAATTCCCTCGAGGGAATATTGCACACGAGAGTGGACTGAATCAACAGATCTCTCATGAGGCATAAAAAAAAGTTGATCATTGAAAAGAAACATGTTTTAGGGGACTGAGCCGACCTGAGGACAAAGTGCACCAATGTTATCCCCTCCATCTCTTTGCTGTTCACCACTCTGTCTGCCAATATGCAAGGAATTCAGTAGTCTATAATCTGGGCCACACCCGAGCATAACAAAAGTTCCTGACTGCAGTCTATCCAGTTTCAGACTGCTTGCCAAAGAGACATATATGGAAGTACTTCTTCCTGTGCAATATTTGAAAAGTCCTGCGGCATAATCAGCTAAATAATGAAGTAACAAGGTTTCTAAAAGGCTAATCTATTCCTAATTGCTCTTGTCGTGCTGTTTAATGCCCCCCCCCCCCCCCCCCACCGAGTCCACGGAGACGAATTAGAAGCGGCATGTTGTGTGCGGGGAGAAATATTTCCGACAGCGCTTGAAGGCGGCGTGACGTCACGCCTCGCTGGGCGTGTCTCTAACTAAAGTGTTTCAGTTAGGATTGTTCTGGCTGCTTGTGGACAACTCTGGAAGTTTCGACGCTGTTTATAAATAAAATATTCAGGGGAGAACCGGTCAGAGTTGAGACCGACAGCCGAGCTGCGGAAAAGCTCATCAAACAGCCTACTCCGAAAACCTTTAGTAGTTCACGGTCCGCCGGATGGTCAAAATGGGTAAAGACTACTACGACATTTTGGGAATTAAGAAAGGAGCGTCGGAGGACGACATCAAGAAAGCTTATCGTAAGCAAGCGCTGCGCTATCACCCCGACAAAAACAAATCACCGGGATCCGAGGAGAAGTTCAAAGAGATCGCCGAAGCTTACGATGTTTTGAGCGACCCAAAGAAAAAGGACATCTACGATCGTTTCGGGGAAGAAGGTAAGTTTTCTGAATCGCTCAAACGTCGCAGGTTATTTGATGAGCGAGGTGACGTTACGAGTTACGTAGAGACGGTGGCTGACACGTAACAACATTAAACATGCGACGGGACGTCAACGTTATCTTGTGCGTGTGTGTGTGTGTGTATCATGGCGCTGTCGAGGCTTGTCTTCCGAGCCAAGGAGAGAGGTGAGGCTCCGCTCGCGGTAAAACTCACTTCACATGTTTATACACGAACGAGGTGGCGAACTAACAGCAGACAATGTGTTGAGATGAGTTTCGGGGAGGAGCTTGGGGGGCGGGGGCGGGGTGATCAGACCGGAAGAGGCGGGGATTAACGTACATTTTTATAGGATGTCACTAAATTGTGATGTGTTGATTTTAATCCTAGACTGTGTATACAATATATATATATATATATATATATATATATATATATATATATATATATAAAGGACGTAGCCTCCGGGTTTGATATGTGAAGCCAATGCACAAGTCCCTGAAATAGCAATACCACTGATGGCCACAAGGCGCTGGCTAAAAAAACCAAAACAACAACAAACCTGTAAACTGTAAACTTTTTTTTAACCAACAGATTTTACATTATTACGGTGTCATTAGTTAACTTCATTTACATATTAGGCCCCAAAGAGCAGGTATGTTTGGGGGCATGTCCAGGTTGATTGACATGCCCCGCGGCGGCGCAGCGTTTGTGGTGCAAGTGGGCGTGGCGTAGTGTCTTAAAGCTCTCATGCTGCCCACCAATGGACGGTTGCAACACGGAGAGTCGTGTGCATCGTACACTTTGCGTTTATTGCTGGGCGACGGCAACATAAGCGTCCACACACAGGGACTCTCCTCCTGAACACACAAACACAACCCCATTTGAACGCAGCATCGGTCGGGCCTCTACCCCCTCGTCCCTCCCCAAGTCCGTCCAAACAGGGTCACTTCCTCCTCCAAAAAAACAAACAAAAAAAACAAGATGGCAACAGACAGAATGTCAGACAAACCAATGGGTGGATTACTGCCTGATTTAGATGCACCAAAACGTTAATGGTGAGACTGTGCAGCAGAAAAGTATTACTGTTAGTTATTATTCTCGCCCGTTTCTACACGACCACAACTTAGACGAGAGCATGATGAAACTGAACAAAATGAATAATACAAAATATAACGCATCCGATACTAAACCTCGTGTAAAGATGAGAAGTCTGTCCAATAGGGTGCCTGAAGTGTTACCATAGCGATAGCGTAATGTTATATTCATAAGTTCGCTCGAATCACATGTTTGGTTCCCGCTTGAATAACGACGCTCATTTTCTTAAAAACAGTAAGCAATTTAAAATAACAGTCATAATTTTGATGGCCAGGTTTATCCGCTCAGACAGCGGTTTTGCTATTTTGCATGTGACTCTCTATTGATTTGACACCGAGCCAAAACATTTCAAACATGAGATCTCAAAGGGCATGCACCTATAAAAATAATTTCGGAAGGGATTTTGTCAGAGTTTGTTTTCGTGTATTAGGTTTCAGAGAGCTTTACGGTCACCTCTGTGTTGTTTATTAAACATGACAAGTGTTTTGTCGTTGCCATGGTTTCTTGGCCACTCTCTCTCTCTTTTTTTTTTTTTTTTAATTTTTGCTTCAAGCGTCGCATCTGCTTCTGTCCTTTGTCTTGCAGCTTGTTCGCAAAATCAAAACACAAAATAATCCAGTGGATAAATATATAAATAAATTCAAATGATTCAGATGTGTGTGTATGTGACTTCAAAACTTTTATTGATGCGAAAAAGTTAAAGTGAGTGAACGTTAAGTCTAATATTATTGTCGGTGCACGTGATGAATTGTACACATCTTACAAAAAGAACAAAACCAACATCCACAAGTGTCACAGCATTTCAATTCTTTTTCAAGTTTTAACTTGATTGTTTCTCTCACGCAGGTCTGAAAGGCGGAGGCCCCATGGGGAGTGGCGGTGGTGGTGGTGGTAGTGGTGGCGTGGGTCCTGGCACATTCAGCTACACCTTCCAGGGCGACCCTCACGCCATCTTTTCAGAGTTCTTCGGTGGACGTAACCCCTTTGAGCAGTTCTTCGGTGGCCACAACGGAGGCATGAACGAGCACATGAACACCGATGACTCCTTCACCCGCTTCGGGATGGGGCCCGGCGGGATGGGGCCCAGCGGGATGGGGCCCGGCGGGATGGGGCCCGGCGGGATGGGCGGCGGCGGGATGGGCGGCGGCGGGATGGGGGGCTTCCCCCGCTCCTTCAGCTCCGGCATGGGAGGAATGGGCGGTCACAGAAGCGTCGTAAAGAAGCCGCAGGACCCCCCCGTGATCCACGACCTCCGGGTGACCTTGGAGGAAGTGTTGTCGGGCTGCACAAAGAAAATGAAGATCTCTCGAAAGAGGCTGAACCCCGACAGACAAACGATAAGGACAGAAGATAAAATCCTGGAGGTACAGATAAAGAAAGGTTGGAAGGAGGGCACCAAGATCACGTTTCCTAAAGAGGGAGACGAGACTCCCATGAACATTCCAGCGGACGTGGTGTTTGTGCTGAAGGACAAGCCGCATCCGGTGTTCAAACGCAACGGCTCCGACATCGTTTACACCGCCAAGATCTCACTCAGAGATGTAAGAGTTGTAACTTTTTAAACATGTTGTAAAACTGCAAAAATACTAATCTGCAGAATTCGTTCGAGTACAGTGAAGTTCCTTTACGAATCCAATTTTTTTTTTTTTTTTTTTTTTTTTTTCTCAGGCGTTATGCGGCTGCACAGTCAACGCAGCCACGCTGGACGGACGGACGTTGACCGTGTCGGAGACGGACATCGTGCAGCCCGGGATGAAGCGGCGAGTTAGCGGGGAGGGCCTGCCTTATCCCAAACGGCCGGATCGTCGCGGTGACCTGATCGTGGAGTACGAGGTCAAGTTCCCCGAACGGCTCAGTCAGAGCGCTCGGGACACCATTTCTCAGGTCCTCCCACGATCCTAAAACAAACTGCAGGACTCCGACGAAAGCTGCCAATCACTGTTGTCAATCTTCACGTGGACTTTCATGGGAAGGTTCAAGTCACTCCAGACAATTTCAGGACGGACTCGTGGGTCAAACACGACCTTTGGAAAACTGCTCACCTTGAACGAGTGCTGCATTTCACAGGCTACAGTGTAAATATATGACCAATGTTGCGTGATGTTTAGTTGACTGTTTTAATGTCTAGTACTCCTTCGGAACTCCTTTGTTCATAATAAAAGTTCTCGTCAACAAGTTTTTTTTGGTTCTTTTGTATGAAAGACGAAGATTTGTATGAAATCGTTTACACAGGATGGGACATTTACAGTGTCTACAAATGGAAAGAAAAAAAAATTCCTGCACTGAAAAACCTGCTTTTCTCCGACGGAGAAAGACTTTGTGTGTCTGAACGACCGGAAACTGTTGGTTCGCCGATGTTCAAACAAAACCTAGTCTTTTTTTTTTTTTTTTTTGTCGGACTGTCGTTGAGGAAAGAACAAGAAAATAAAATCTGGTGCTGTAAACATTAAACAAACCGGTCTTACAGTCATTCAGTAATACTATGTGCTTTAAATGGAGTTCCCACTGGTCATGGAATCTCTGGAATATCATGGAATTATAAAAAGTCTATTCCAGATATAGAAAGTCACGAGATTTGATCTTTTTTTTTGGGCCCAAGTGACAGAATATGGAATTTTATTGGTCGTATTTATTATAAATTGTATTTTCCACTACGTTTTTTTTTTTTTTTTTTTAATAGCATAAATTAACTTGTTTCCTGAGTGGTTTCATCACCTTCCCACTCGTCAACAATCGCTTCAGTCAAGTTGTGCTTTTTCCTGTGCAGCTGCTACCGAAGACAAAGTCAGGAAAATAAGAACGTCAAGAGCTTCGGCTACAAAACAATCACTTTAAAGATTGAGTGAGTAGATGGCAGAAAAGCCAGATGTTTTGTAAGAATGTCTGTTGATCTATTAAAACATGGGAGAGGCAGCCCTTTTTCAGCCTTTTTCAGCCACACCAAGCATGCTACCCTTATGGTTCCTGTTCAAGCAGTCATAAAAGTATGTTTTACACTGAAAACAAACTTGTGAACTTGTAAATATAACTTGCTGGGAAAAAAATGTTGTCTGACCAGCACAAAGGCAGACAGATTTTCCGTACATAATAGGTCATAGAAATACATTTTGAGAGAGTTTATTGTTATTCATATGTATTTATCACTTCCACTTCTGTAAGTGTGCTAAAATCCGTTATGTCCACAAAGTTTGACATCATTATTTCTGACCAATGATGAGGTCTAATGACCAAAGCCTCCTCTGCTTTTAATATAAATAAACACACATCTTCATGATTTCTTTTTTTTAATTTAAATTTAGGTTAACTGTAGTATTGATCTAGAAAAAGATCTGCGCACTGCTCTTCAACTGACGTGACGTTGCTCCCCTTAAGGGATTCCTGCTTTTCCTCTGCAGGATTGAGAAACAATTTTCGGATAAACTTTGAACAGGCTTTAAAGAGCTGAAAAATAAAATCAAAATAACGTAAAATGAATCACAAAAACAGGCTCCGGAGCACTTCCATTAGGCAATAACAACACGACACACTGCAGCGCTGATAAGGGACTCCGGGGAAAGAATTTAAATGTACTTTTTCCTCATACTTGCGTCCAAAAGATCTCATCTAATCACGTATTTTTTCTGAAATATAGAGTGGTTTGAAAAGATTTTGGATCACAAGTCCATCAGCAGCCACAGATCCGCCGCCTGTGTCGCGGTTCACTGGAGGTGACCGTCATATCTGTTTATGTAACAGCTCAAACTGATTAATATAATGGCTGCGCGTTCACCATCACCGTGTTTATCATAAAGATTACTTTGAGACATTAAGGGAAGTATTTCAGTTTTGTTTTTTTCCAAGGCCTAGGGCAGGGTCCAAAGAAAATGATAACAGCGCTGTAGAGGCGCGTGCTCTCCCTTCACATCACTCACAGTCATTCAGCCCTCTGGGAATATCTTTGCTGGAAATAAGCCCGATTTGCAGGGCAAGTGGGGTTCGAGTGGTCATCTTGCCGTATGAAACGGCCCCCTGGCTGCCCTCTAATACCCGTGACAGTCAGCAGACAAACCGCTCGCCTGGTTCGATGCCCTCCAGCTCGGTGTACTGCAGATACACTGAAGTGCACACAGAGAGAGAGAGAGCTGGAAGAACCTGATGTCAACACCGAGGAGTTTACATCCCATCACAGTCATGAGCTGGCTCAAGCACAGAGAAAAAATAAGAAGGGAAAGGGGACTACTGTAGCCTATACAGTCTATTTAAAAAAATAAAAAAATAAAAAGCTAAAGTGGCATGGCGAAACAGCATCATACCCATTCAGTAATGACACAAGCTCAAGACAAACAAGCAGCTGCAATCGTTCCTCTACACAATTACATCTTTGTAGTTTCCTCAGCCTTTAAGACACTCTTGTTTTATGGTAATAATCAGATGACTCATTTGAGGCAGGCTGCTGCATTTGTCTGGATGCTGCAGTAATTCTTTACTTTTACTTCTAGTTTTTCTAACTTGGATAACAGAATGAAGTTTCTTCATGCCATCATGTTTTTTTGCCTCTCATGTGAGTTTTCATGTATTTTTTTTTTTCAACCAGAATATATTTTTTATTTGTAAAAGTTGCAGTCTCAATATAATGTGAACTTATATTTGAATTTAGGGCAAATTATTTACAAATTTAGGGCAAATTATTTATGATGTTAACAGATGTTTCAATTTCTCCCATTGACATTTTTCTTATCAGGAGCTTTGAAGTTGTGGCAAAGTCCTCCAACGATTCCTTAAACATACAAAATATTTTACTCATGGAATCTGTGATTAGTTGAGTTGCTGTGAATTACTCATTTTACCGACACAAACAACAAGTGGTGTACCGAGTTAAACAAGCTGAAACTTTTCTTCATTTAGTAGAAGTGGACTTTTTCACTTTAAAACTTAATTACATTCTGACTGTTGAAGCAAAAGTTTTAAAACGAAGGTGGTTAAGATGCATATAGCATATAACCACTAAGTCGAGGCTTAAGCCACGGCGGCATTTGTTGCATTTTAGGAGTGAAACATGCCTTTTGTGATCACATATAGTTGAATGAACTGGGCTAGATAATTCAAAGTACCTTTAAAATAAAATAAATATATGTAAGTAGGGAAGAGGTAAAATGCTGGGGAATAAAAAGTGATAACAATTTTGTGTTGTAATGGTTAAAGTTTCTTATTTTTTATTTGATACTTATGTTTAAATGGTAAAGTAATATTATTATTATGTACGGCGGGGGATATTTCAACATTTACAGTAATAGCAATTAGAAAGATTTACTTGTGAAAAATGCACTGTAAAGAAGCTTTTAAATAAAGAGTACTTGTTCTTACTAATATTGCTTAAAAGGTTCAGTGTGTTGGATTTAGAGGCATCTATCGGCAGAAGTGGAATATAATATTCATAATGATGTTTTTGTGATTGTGTATAATCACCTGAAATTTAGCCCTTAATATCAAACAGAGGGTGTCATGTTGCACCACCATGTATCTTTAGGTTTACTGTTTGATTGGATCGGCCAGAGGGAGGCTCACTCTAAACTCTAGTGCGTGATTGGGTGTTTCACTGTCAGCAGTCAAGTGGTCCCTAAACCTGCCCTCCACCTTAATCCGAACCCTAGTTTAACTCCGTCACAATGTGAGAAGCTCTCACAGGGACGCTGTCCCTCCCGCTGATCCAGTCTACGACCACACAAAACAGGGTTTTGAGTATTTTCTCCTCCACGCTTGGAAGAGAAAGGTGAGGTGGGTGAGGCACAGGTGGGTTCAGGTGTTTGCAACCACTAGATGCCACTAAATCCTACACACTGCTCCTTCAACGTTGGGTAACAAAAAGCTGTGCTTTTATAGCTTGAGCTGTAAAAATGTTTATAAACTTGGTAATCAAAAAAAAAAATCATGGTTTTATTATCCTTTTAAAAAGGATTTAATACTGAACAGTACAATGAAGCATCCGTTTGTGTGGCCTCTGTTTAGTGCAACTTCAATGTAGCTACACATATCGATGTTTTTATCTCGTTATTAGTAGACTTCTGAAGAGTCAAGAGGTTAAAGTATGTTTTTATTACACAGTTCTTTTTAGTGCCACTTGTAGTTTGACTCATTTTCACAACATTGCTGTGTAATTAGAGCTTTATTATTAGGTCTTCCCCAAACGCAGACCTGGTACTGCCTTGAATTCCTTCACTTAAACCCATTGGTAACCATTAAGTGCCAATGGAGTAGGTGTCAGTATACTTCACAACGTCATCCCTTAAAGCAAGGAAATAAACCACTACAGTGAGAGACAACGCTCACGCGTGCATCACTGCACAGAAACGGTTAAACTCAAGCCGAGGTAGCCGCCAGCAGCTAAGATCAGGCTCCTTTGTTTCATCCGGCAGCTGTGTGTGCGGAGGCCGCTGACGTGTTGGAGGTGAGCGGCCATGTCGGAGGAGAAGTCTCCGTCCACTGCTCTGGTAGCTGGACCCCAAACAACAGCGCCGAACACACCAAGCTGTATTTCTGCAAAGGAGTCTGCTCCGGTGGAAATGTCCTTATCGAGACGAAGAAGCCGAGATCTGCTGTGGCACGGCAGGGGAGGTACAGCATGGAGGTCGACAGTGGGTATGGCGTCTTCGATGTGACCATAAAGAAGCTGAAGAGGGCGGACGCTGGGCGATATCATTGTGGAGTGGAGAAAACCTTTAACGTGTTGTACCAGGAAGTCAATCTCAGAGTCCTAGTTGGTAAGTTTCTGTTTAATTGCTTAAATCTTCCTCTCGGTAAACGGGGTTAGTGGTTACTGTAAAAGGATTAATCCGCCATGTTTTCCACACGGTAATCCTGTTAAAACCAAGTAAGCTCCTTGTCTTGTAAAAACAAACAGTTTTGTCTGCAGTCTAAAATCAACCAAATAAGAGAGTCAACAGACTTTTAACAGATTATATAAAGCTGGCGTTGATCTGTTTAGCCCAGCAGAATATGTTTGTACCCGTTCTCCTATTACTGGTTTTGTACTGCAACTCTGAAATTCTGTATGCGATCTATATATACTGTATATCTTGTGATCATGCTTTACTTTTTTTTTTTATATGCAAAGTAAACAGTAACAATGTCACATGAACACACACACACACACACACACACAATCTCTGACCAGTCCCCCTCCATCCTGTTCTCTTAAAGCTTCCACTGTTCCTCCGAGGTCTCTTCCCTCCACCACCACCACCACCCTGGAGGCCGAGGCAGTGACTCTGTCCCGCACCGCTTCACTGTCACTAGCAGCATCAACAACGTCCGCCTCAGAGGAGAGAAAAACCAAGGAAAAAGCAAGTAAACTCACAGGTATTTAAAGGCCACCTGGATCCAATAGCAAGCTTCAAAATGGTTAAAAAAAAAAAAAAAAAGTCTATGTGTGACTCGGCTTCATAAAAATGGCGTGGTCATTTTGGACTACAACCTAAAGCAACAATCTTGAAGAGCTCCGTTTTATTCCCTTTGGGGCCTCGTGGCGATAAGCTGTTACTACAGCCGGGTTTGGAGACTTCTGTTTTTTTGGGTTTAGATGACAGGTGGACCCCCCGGAGATCCCAACAGTGTTATCTGTGTGACGTGAGTTAGTTAGAAGACCGATCCTGTAGTGTTAGCTTCATCCTCTCTGGCGGAGCAACCGTTTCCAGGGGATTTGGAAATCGCATCACTTATTGTTCGCGGCGTGTGATTTTTCCTTAACAGACATGCATTTAAATGACAGTCTTGGAGATCGTGACTTCAAGTATACATTCACTCAAAAATGTGTTTTGCTTGTCACTGCTTCTGTTTGGTGTTTGAGTTTGACGGTGCAGAATGGTGAATGTGTATTTTAACACCAGATTGTTGATTTCACGTTCATCTGCTGAAGGGGGAGAAATGTGTCTGTGCTCACTGCACATTGTGGATGTATGAACTTGATTTTGTGGCATCACAACTTGGTTGGATGCCAAAAGTGGTCAAATATGTAAGTAAATGTATGTAAAGTGTGTAAGTTAAACAAGTTGAAAACTCCAGTGGACACCGAGAACGCCGAAAATAAACTGAAGTAAAGGACATCTTGATTCCAGTAGTTAAACCTGAGGTGATTTTGTATTTTATCTTCTAAATTTATCAATGAAGGAGAAGATTATAATGATGAGAAAACATATGTAGTGGGGATCATCAAACATAATTTGATTTAATTTACACTTATTGTTATTATTTTTCCTCTTTTTAAAGGGATATGCTAATTAGCAGTTTTAATAAAGTCAGTGCTGTATGGACAGTAGATTAAACATCAGTAATGGTATCCAAAGGGTAATAAGACCCTACAGGCCTTGTGGTTTTGGGGTTTTTAGCAATAAAAAGAGTTTGTTGTTCTCTCACGGTGGCTGTGAATTTGATGTGAAATCATGTTTCACACTCAACCGAGATTAAAGGTGAGCAGAGAGAAACCGTCCTGCTTCAGCAGAGGATTATAAAATAGCATTAAACTTTGCGCACACACATGATTTTACGTTAGTGGAGGAATGATAAACAAAACATGTTTTGGAGGAGGAGGAAGATAAAGATATAAAATTGTACTGATATGTGAAGTTAAATACGAGATATAATACATACAATAAAAACGGATTCAAAGGAAATTTACTAAAATGTCAAATCACGAAAACGCAGAGAACATTGTGTAATCCTATATAAATATAGGTTCTCCATTTTATTGAATAGTTTTCTCAGAGCGTAGTTTCAAATGTGACTAGGACTTGTACTTTGACTAAAGGGCAAAATTATCACATTTCTTTCCCTAACTGAAAAAAAAAAAATGTTGTTGTCTTGCTTTTACAGTCACACATTACTTACTCAGGGTGAAATGGGTACACCAGAAAAGGAAATTACAAAATGTACTAAATATTAACAGCCAGAAAAAAATGATTTGCATTGACTAAAATGGAGTCGAGACTGTTGCGAATTTGTATGTTAAGCATGAAATTCAACGATGTCTTTAGGGACTATGTGGTTTGGAGGACTTGCGGTAAACTGTACGAGCAGAAATGTGTGTCTGTCTCCGTTGTTTGCAGACACCACACTGGTCATCATCGTATCGGCGAGTTTGGCTCTGATGGTTTGTGCCATCATCCCTCTTATATTCTACGGACGCTGGTGGAGCAACGCTGGTGAGGTGACACGAGCACGCACTACTTTAACCACACCGTGTGCTCTTAAGTCACAACAGAACAGGTTCATTTTAAGGTACTCAAACATTTAAATGAATATTGTTGCTTGTTTGTTTCAGAATATCAGAATAGTCCTGAAGAAAACAAGGGCGAGGTGAGTGAAAATGTGTTATTTCAGCTTGCTTTAAATGTGATGAAATGTCCATCTCTTATGGCTGTTTGAAATTACTGGTATTTTATCAACAGGGTGATTACTGCGTGCAAAATGCAGATGTTGCATCCACTCAGGTTGAAGTGAGGCTGCAGACTTTTGACCCAGAAGCTGATCCAGAGTCCAGCGTTCAGGACACCCTCCAGCATGCTGCTGTCTATTAAGCACTGGATCCCAAAACCCTGGACTGAGCAGGGTTTAGTCTGTTTAAGTTGATCCCACTCTCTTCTCTGTGTTTTTAATCGAATACATAACAACTGTTTCAATAAATTTCCATGCTGTATTTGGAGCCTTTATTTTTTACACTGTAAACATGTAGCTGAGGCATTGGAAACATTCAGAACTAAAAAGGAGAAACGAAGAGCGCAGACCTCCGCCAAGGCCAACAGGTTGTGGCTTTGCCGTACGTAACCACTGTCCAGAAATGCTCCATAACAACTGCTTGCCGTAAGTAAGTGTGAGCAAGTACATGTGTATCCCAGAGGGTCACTGGTACCCTTGAATAAGTACTGTGCAACCCGGTATCATGCCAAAGGGTTCAATACACCCACCAGTTCTCTGGATGGACAGCATGTCAGTGTCACAGCGTTTCCTTACCAAGGCATCAAATATTATGTGGTTTAGGAAAACCAGACCACGGAGAAAACAATGTGGTTTGATTTTGAGAAAAAAAAAAAAAACAGATGCTTGGGTTCAGGCAGCAAAACTACTGAGTTAGAAAAACATTTATTGAAACAAATCCATCATTGATTCTCAGACTCAAACCCTGAACCTCCTGTGTGAAAGGCGACTGTGTTAACCTCAGACCACACCAGCCACACCTGTCAAATGTGATGTGCATTTGCTTTCCGCACGGAGGCAACGCCAACCATCACACCGACACACGGTCGTCTAGTGGACCGGTGGGTGTATTACATGTTTTGGCGTGTTACTGGACTGATAATGTGATATAAATCATCAAATTTCTAGAATTTCCTATGTTTGATTTCTACTGAGCTCTACTGCCATCTACTGTACATTTGTAGATCATTTAGTATAGGCCAAATTAAGCCTGGTTTCGCCCTCACTTTCGGCCGTAATTATGGTCTGGAAAAACCCTGCTCGGGTGAAGGTTTGCTCAGCCACTCTGGAGGGCGAACTGATCGGCAACTAGTGGCGGTGGTTAAGTGTGATGACGTTGAAGTCATTTGCATATTTAAGAAAGTAGTTCAAACAATGGTGGCGGTGGAAGATCGAGACGAAGCGATATGCACGTTTCTAACAACGTCAGCAAATATCGGGGAACTGTCTGCGATGGTCATTTTTCAATATGGCGTTACACTCTGCTGACATTGGGGGAGGGTCTCTGTGCTTAACAGCTTGGGGTGTTTCGACACATAACATGCGTGCTATGGTGGTTAATGCTGATTGGTTTGCATTAACCAATGCATGGCTGCTCCAATAGTTTGAAAATTGACCCGAGGTCTACACCCATCAGAAAGCAACAACCAGAAACAATCCCTAACGGAGCTTGGGTAGACTCAAACGTTCACGCAGTGAATCGAGGTCTGGTAATACCAGGCTAGGCCAAATGCCCGACCTCGCAAAGTGAAAAATACTCCATGGATCTATCCCACGATTCTGTGCCGCTACAAAATGTAATGTGTTCTTCCTTGACACATGCTGCACCCTTCCTCCAAGTTTAATAAAAAAATCAGGCAGGTAGTTTTTCTGTGATCCTGCTGACAAACAAGCAAATCACACCTAAAACACCAAACCCCCTCAGCAGAGACAACTACATAAAGAACCATGGTGCACAGTGCACAGGACATATTGTTGGACTGGCTTCACTCTCATCAAGAAGTACAGTGGGTACGGAAAGTATTCAGACCCCTTTAAATTTTTCACTCTTTGGTTCATTGCAGCCATTTGCTAAAATCAAAAAAGTTCATTTTATTTCTCATTAATGTACACTCAGCACCCCATCTTGACAGAAAAAAACAGAAATGTAGAAATTTGTGCAAATTTATTAAAAAAGAAAAACTGAAATATCACATGGTCATAAGTATTCAGACCCTTTGCTCAGTATTGAGTAGAAGCACCCTTTTGAGCTAGTACAGCCATGAGTCTTCTTGGGAATGATGCAACAAGCTTTTCACACCTGGATTTGGGGATCCTCTGCCATTCTTCTTTGCAGATCCTCTCCAGTTCCGTCAGGTTGGATGGTGAACGTTGGTGGACAGCCATTTTCAGGTCTCTCCAGAGATGCTCAATTGGGCTTAGGTCAGGGCTCTGGCTGGGCCAGTCAAGAATGGTCACAGAGTTGTTCCGAAGCCACTCCTTTGTTATTTTAGCTGTGTGCTTAGGGTCATTGTCTTGTTGGAAGGTGAACCTTCGGCCCAGTCTGAGGTCCAGAGCACTCTGGAAGAGGTTTTCTTCCAGGATATCTCTGTACTTGGCCGCATTCATCTTTCCTTCAATTGCAACCAGTCGTCCTGTCCCTGCAGCTGAAAAACACCCCCATAGCATGATGCTGCCACCACCATGTTTCACTGTTGGGATTGTATTGGGCAGGTGATGAGCAGTGCCTGGTTTTCTCCACACATACCGCTTAGAATTAACGCCAAAAAGTTCAATCTTGGTCTCATCAGACCAGAGAATCTTATTTCTCATAGTCTGGGAGTCCTTCATGTGTTTTTTGGCAAACTCTATGCGGGCTTTCGTATGTCTTGCACTGAGGAGAGGCTTCCGTCGGGCCACTCTGCCATAAAGCCCCGACTGGTGGAGGGCTGCAGTGATAGTTGACTTTGTGGAACTTTCTCCCATCTCCCTACTGCATCTCTGGAGCTCAGCCACAGTGATCTTTGGGTTCTTCTTTACCTCTCTCACCAAGGCTCTTCTCCCACGATTGCTCAGTTTGGCTGGACGGCCAGGTCTAGAAAGAGTTCTGGTCGTCCCAAACTTCTTCCATTTAAGGATTATGGAGGCCACTGTGCTCTTAGGAACCTTGAGTGCTGCAGAAATTATTTTGTAACCTTGGCCAGATCTGTGCCTTGCCACAATTCTGTCTCTGAGCTCCTTGGACAGTTCCTTCGACCTCATGATTCTCATTTGCTCTGACATGCACTGTGAGCTGTAAGGTCTTATATAGACAGGTGTGTGCCTTTCCTAATCAAGTCCAATCAGTTTAATTAAACACAGCTGGACTCCAATGAAGGAGTAGAACCATCTCAAGGAGGATCAGAAGAAATGGACAGCATGTGAGTTAAATATGAGTGTCACAGCAAAGGGTCTGAATACTTATGACCATGTGATATTTCAGTTTTTCTTTTTTAATAAATCTGCACAAATTTCTACATTTCTGTTTTTTTCTGTCAAGATGGGGTGCTGAGTGTACATTAATGAGAAATAAAATGAACTTTTTTGATTTTAGCAAATGGCTGCAATGAAACAAAGAGTGAAAAATGTAAAGGGGTCTGAATACTTTCCGTACCCACTGTACATCCATGAGTGTCTCTTCATAAAAGTAGTGCTGCAGTAAGACCTGCAGAGGGTGCTGTACAGGTGTGGTACGATTCAACAAGTTCACTCTTCCTCCTCACAACCTTCTTTTAACTGCTTCATACTCGTGACTCTTTTCGAAACCTTGGAAGAAAAAAAAAAACGAGGGTCTTAAAAGATCACATAATGCCCAGCAGGCTTTTTACCCATTCAATTTATACTTGCCTGTGCGACATTAATGCATCACCACCTTTACCAAGACTTTGAGACGGAGAGTGACCTTTAAATGCAGTTGTATGGAAACATATTTGCAGGGGCATAAAAAAAAAAAAAAAAAAGCACCAGCATGTGCTTTGATATGGTATTGTTAATATAGTGAATTCGTTTTTTTTAAGATCTACTGGTGTTTAATGAAGGAATTTTGTTTAATTTGCCGTCTAATCACACCATCCAAAAAAATTTTTCTATGCACATGAAAGTCTGAATTGTGTTGTTTGCTTATTATTTTACGTGCAGGGAGCGTGTGAGGCAGTCAGAAATAAAAAGTCAGAGAAATACACGCTCAATTTCTAACCACACTTAGTAGCTACTGTTGTATAACCTCCAATCAGCTGAGGAGAACCTGGCCACAGACGTTTTAACAGTCGCCTTGCTGGCACATTTGTGAAAGTAACTCAAGCACAAAGACTCAGAGCTGTGCACCCGCTTCCTTTAAATATGCATCCACATCTGCCAGTTGTTCTTAAAATAACAGCAGAGTCAGTCACACTTCATACACGTAAAGACATAACCAGTCCGTTTTTAGCGCAAGCGATACGCTCTGAAAACATGAATAACTTAACTGTCCTCTAGTGTAAGAGAGAGAGAGAGAGAGAGAGACTTTAAGATAAAAGAAGACGTGCTCAAATTGCTTCTCTCTTTGGTATCGTGCTTTTTGGAGGAAAGTTAAACAGGAAGGTTGACATCACTCTCATCTGTCAGAAGTAGACCAGCAGCTCATTGTCTTATCTTAGTTTAGCAGATGGAAAAGTCTCGTCTGGCACCGTTTAAAAGGTAACAAAATCAAATACCAGCTCATTATTAACACATTATATTTTCTTTAAATTTGTACAAAAAACAGGTTGAAAGTAAATCAGTTACCGTCTGACAGATCTAATATAGCTGCTTCCACCTGTTTACTGTCTTGATGATAAACTAAGCTAACTGGCCACTTACTGTTAGCTGAGGAACAGCCATCAGATTATGTCCTCTAATCTAGCTGCCTGTCTGATCAAACAGCAATTCAATCAAATTCTCAAAATGTGAAAACTGTTCGCTAAAGCACAAAGAAATCCATAAAACTGTGTCAAACAATGCAACGTTTCTGATCATTTCCAGAATGTCTATCGCCAAATAAGAACGGTAGAAACTAGTTGCGAACATGCGGTTGATATGCAAACATGTGAGCAAACTGTTACTTTACACCATTTGACCATCCAGAAGTTAAGGAGCAAAATTACAACACGTCTCTTTCGCTGCTAAATGCACCACAATGTTCGCCGGCTGGTCACTCACCGTGGGGAGATCTGCCAGTGAGCAGGTAGTGCAAAGTGATTTTTCTTTACCTGCTGTGGCCACCAAGTCGAAACAGAAAGGTTGAGGTGAGCAGCGGATTCATGTGATAGCTCGTGTATATTCCCATATTGGGTTCACATGGTCATTTGTTACACTCTTATTATAAAAATATACAGTGGGGCAAAAAAGTATTTAGTCAGCCACCAATTGTGCAAGTTCTCCCACTTAAAAAGATGAGAGACGCCTGTAATTTTCATCATAGGTATACCTAAACTATGAGAGACAAAATGAGAATTTTTTTTTCCTGAAAATCACTTTGTCTGATTTTTAAAGAATATATTTGCAAATTATGGTGGAAAATAAGTATTTGGTCAATAACAAAAGTTCATCTCAATACTTTGTTATATACCCTTTGTTGGCAATGACAGAGGTCAAACGTTTTCTGTAAGTCTTCATAAGCTTTTCACACACTGTTGCTGGTATTTTGGCCCATTCCTCCATGCAGATCTCTTCTGGAGCAGTGATGTTTTGGGGCTGTCGCTGGGCAACACGGACTTTCAACTCCCTCCACAGATTTTCTATGGGGTTGAGATCTGGAGACTGGCTAGGTCACTCCAGGACCTTGAAATGCTTCTTACAAAGCCACTGCTTCGTTGCCCGGGCGGTGTGTTTGGGATCATTGTCACGCTGAAAGACCCAGCCACGTTTCATCTTCAATGCCCTTGCTGATGGAAGGAGGTTTTCACTCAAAATCTCACGATACATAGCCCCATTCATTCTTTCCTTTACACGGATCAGTCGTCCTGGTCCCCTTGCAGAAAAACAGCCCCAAAGCATGATGTTTCCACCCCCATGCTTCACAGTAGGTATGGTGTTCTTTGGATGCAACTCGGCATTCTTTCTCCTCCAAACACGATGAGTTGAGTTTTTACCAAAACGTTGTATTTTGGTTTCATCTGACCATATGACATTCTCCCAATCCTCTTCTGGATCATCCAAATGCTCTCTAGCAAACTTCAGACAGGCCTGGACATGTACTGGCTTAAGCAGGGGGACACGTCTGGCACTGCAGGATTTGAGTCCCTGGCGGCGTAGTGTGTTACTGATGGTAGCCTTTGTTACTTTGGTCCCAGCTCTCTGCAGGTTATTCACTAGGTCCCCCCATGTGGTTCTGGGATTTTTGTTCACCGTTCTTGTGATCATTTTGGCCCCACGGTGTGAGATCTTGCGTGGAGCCCCAGATCGAGGGAGATTATCAGTGGTCTTGTATGTCTTCCATTTTCTAATAATTGCTCCCACAGTTGATTTCTTCACACCAAGCTGCTTACCTATTGCAGATTCAGTCTTCCCAGCCTGGTGCAGGTATACAATTTTGTTTCTGGTGTCCTTTGACAGCTCTTTGGTCTTGGCCATAGTGGAGTTTGGAGTGTGACTGTTTGAGGTTGTGGACAGGTGTCTTTTATACTGATAACAAGTTCAAACAGGTGCCATTAATACAGGTAACGAGTGGAGGACAGAGGAGCCTCTTAAAGAAGAAGTTACAGGTCTGTGAGAGCCAGAAATCTTGCTTGTTTGTAGGTGACCAAATACTTATTTTACCGAGGAATTTACCAATTAATTCATTAAAAATCCTACAACGTGATTTCCTGGATTCTTTCCCCCCATTCTGTCTCTCATAGTTGAAGTGTACCTATGATGAAAATTACAGGCGTCTCTCATCTTTTTAAGTGGGAGAACTTGCACAATTGGTAGGTGACTAAATACTTTTTTGCCCCACTGTAAATCATAGCCCCTTTAAAAAAAAGCTGCCAAAGTGAGCTGTTCACTTTTTTCATATGTACACATGCCTATTTTGAATTGTTTGTCAACATGTCAGTAGTAGATGAGAATACAAGCAGTATTTACAATAATTTAAAAAAAAAAAAGAAGCTAAACTGTTCGATCACGAGATGTTTGAAGTTGACTCAATGTTTGTCCTGCTGCCTGTTTATATTGTATCCACATGAAATAAAATAAGTTCAACCAAAAATTAAAAAGTTGTATTTAAATCAACAAACAAATACTTTTAAGCTATTGGAGTGAGAGTAAAGTGTAGTAAAGAATAATTATCTACGTTGTTGCAGGTCTCAATTTCAATTCCTGCTTTGCTTTATAATTCCCATTAACTGTAAATGACCCATAACCATAGAAGGAATTCGCTTGGTCTGAAACCATGTGTACAGAAGCATCAGACAGACTTGGACTGCTCAGTTCTCGTAAGTTGATGTCAGACGCCCACGGCCCTCATCTTCTGTTGTCTTGCATTTACAACCACAGGAAGAAGTTAGACGGTCGGAGGCTCAGAGGTGTAACTTGCACAAACTGGTTCAGTAGTGGAGCATGTTGAAACGTTCGATGACTGTGTGGGCTTTTAATAGATTGGAAGTCCAGAGCACTCGGAGCGCGTTAACAGCCGGGATGGAGACCATTCCCGCCTTCTACTGTCTTTTATGTGGTAAGTGTCTTCCTAAAACGTATAGGTTAATGTATTTCAACATTCATTTAACTCAAAGATGATGTATTTACGATGCAATTTTGGCAGCTACATTGACAGCGGGAGTCAACATAGAGGGATTGGAGGGAGGAGAAGTCTCTTTCCAGTGCTCACACAGGAACGCATGGAACTCCAATAAGTACTTCTGCAAGGATCTGTGTCAAAAGAGTGACGACATATTGGCTACTGTGAAGTCTGGTGGAAAAGCCGAGTCAGGACGGATAACGCTGGTCGACTCGGGGCACGGAGTCTTCACTCTGACCTTCAGACAACTCCAGCTGTCAGATTCAGGGAACTACTGGTGTGGAGTGATAAGGACCGGTTTTGATACATATAATTTAGTACACCTCACTGTCAAGGAAGGTACGCGAATCCTCTCACCGCTTTAACTTTAAAGAAAATGTAACCATATGTTTACTTTTATTTTTGTTTCTGCTTTTATGAATGCACATTTCTCCTTTTGTGGTGGAATGTAAGTACGTTTGTTTTGAGGAACCTGTACTTTACTTGAATACTTCCAGTTTTTGCTGCTTTTACTCCACAAAATTCAAGTTCGAAAATTTTATTTTTCAGTCCAGAAATGTATTTTGCAATACATTGGTTAGTTTATAAAATACATTACATTTTTAAACATTCAAAAATCGGCAGAATTTTAAATAAAATAATTTTACTGACAACAACGTATCTATATTGTTGTTAAAGTACCAATAACAAGATTATATACCGATATATTGTTTTTATCTATAAAAATATGAATCATCTGAGTAGCTCTTACCTCTCTTCACTCTACAGCTGTTGCAAATGAGACAACAGCTGCCATACCTGATGTTTCTCCCACATGGACGTATCAGAGTATCACCAACTCAACACAATTATCAACTCAAATAGACACCAGTCCAGCAGACCTTTCAACACGTAAGAAGAAAATCAAATTTCAATCCTTACAAATACAAAACATTGAAAAACTTATATAAAGTATTATTGCTTTCTGTCTTACAGCCTCAAACTTCACAAATGGAACTGAACAGAACATCAGCACAGGTGAGTTCCTCTTTGAATCGTAACTGGTTCAGCTTGTGCATGAATAAGATAAGATGCATCTTTTGTTTTTGACCAGGCACCATCTTGTATGCTACCTTCGGGGGAGTTGCTCTGATCACTATCTTGGTTCTGGCAACATGCTTCAGGAAATGCAGAGAAATCTCACAACCTCAACCAGTTTGCTTCCACAGAACGGCCCCCGGAAGTGTGTGTGAAAAAGAGGTGAGACAGGAACTGGAAATCACCATGTCAGGGTGTTTCCTCACAGCACAACATCCGTCTTCTTTAACAAACATGATTGTCATTGACAGCAAATTAGATTAAGTCGAGGATGATTTGTACGTCAACTTAGCATTTTTAAATGGAAATATACTTGTGAATCTCCACCTATTCAAGTGGATCCTTTTAAATCTGTTGTGCCTTGGAGATTCACAAATATATTTCTAACTTCAGTGGGATTTTTCAGGCAGGACTTTTACTTGTAATGGAGTATTTTTACTTTGTTCTACTGGTACTTTTACTTTGATAGAAGATCTCAATTCTTCCAACAATGCAAATTTATAATTTTTGGAAAAATAACTAAAGCTGTCAAACAAATGTAGTAGAGTAAGGAGTGCAATATTTACCTTTGAAATGTTGCCGAGTGGAAGTATGACACAGCATAAAATAGAAAGTATCTGAATGTACTTGAACTTACTTTCCACCACCTGTAATATACGTGTTCCCCCTTTACATTTTTTCTAATTCACACTTTGAAATTTTAATTAAGTTAAACATTCATATGATTTCATACTAAATCAGTCTGTATGGTATTTATGAGTTTTGATACAAAAACACATCTAAGTTCAACTCGGAAAGCTGTAAAACACACAAGAACCTGCTGATTGTGTTTTCTTTGTCATTTTTCAACAGGAGTGTGGGGACACTGTCAAGGGGGTACGGTGCGTTACAAAGTTATCTGAGAGTACCTCTGCTAGTACTCACCACCCAAGACAGGATCCACCAACATTTGCATTCACAGCAGCTGAGGGCGGCGTACTCCCCCGGATCTATGAGAACATCTCTTTCTCCAGAGGGACTGAAGGTTCGAGATATTCACCTGCAAGTGACCGAGACAACGATGATGAGATCTACATCAAGCCTTTGCCATATGAAATGCCTGAAAGAACAGCTGATGGCTCACTTAGAAAACAGACATATGAACCTGCGACATGCAAAAATATCTGTACAAACAATGCCTCTCCATGTCTCTGCAGACCCTGCAGCGAATCCACTGAAGTGAGGCCCAGATCACTCTGGTTTGGGTTAGACTTATCAGGAATAAATCAGCGTTAATCTCAAGGATATGATTTGTATGATTTTTATGAACAATGACTGCAGAATGTCTCCAGTTCTGCCCAACATCTGTCTTCATCATTACCATGAAAACTTGTACACTCTCTTGTGCTGTTTTTGTGTCCACTTCATGTATGTGGCTCACCGTGTGTGTATGAATTACACTTTGCCTATATGGATATTCGAGGACTAAAAGTTGTGTGTGAAGCACCACTTTAAAAGGTTAACATCTGTAATGTGAGGGGAAGTGTTGGGGTACATCGCCAGTGGATGTGAAATCAGTCAGTAGTCCATTTAGTGTCCTGTGGGGACAAAAACTTTTTTTTTTTTGTGTGTGTGTGTGTACGACTATCTTTGTGAAGCCCAGTTTCAGTTTTAGACTGTCAGAGCGACAACATTTTGACCATACTTCACTTTCTCACACAACTTCGAATGGCTGAGGTTTAAGACTTGGTCTGAGGGTTGAGGTTGAAACAAACACTTCTGTAGTTGATGTCAGTGTGCATACACGTAACAGACTGTGTTTGCGGTCAGCTTCCTGAGCGTTTGGGTTCTCACGCCTATGCTTAATATGCTAAATACTGGGATTTTGGTGACTCCTGGTGGTCAGATCAATAATGACACTGTGGCAGAGAGAACTACATGTTAATATGACCAAATATGACCTTTCTGTTACTTCCTGAAATAAACTCTGAAGCATATAAATGTGAAATACGGGAAAACAAAACACTGACGTCTGATTCATAATGAATTTGGAAGAAAGAAAGGCTGGTTAGGTTTACGTGCTTTGATGCTGTAACACAAAACTTGATTTTTGGATTTTTATCAAATAGAAAAGGCAAGACAACGTGGGAAATTTGTGATGGGATAAACACCACAACACAGAGTGTAAAGAGATTAATGAGAGACGAAGCAGAAAATGAAAGGACAAATACAACAAGTTGTCGTCAAGCTTTCAAAGCTCATTTTTAAATCCTTTTGATATTTGAAGAAATAAATATGTATCAGACTAGACTGTGCAAATTTTAGTGGGACTGCTGCTCCTGCTGTCCTTAATCTGTTTGCTGTGGCTAAAAAGCCAAAGCGACTATTTTAAGATAATTCAGCTCAGTTTTCAGCAGTGGTCAGCAAATGAGTTCAGCTTTCAGAATTCACACGGCATTTTCTTGCATTTCCTCTTAAATCAAAGAGATAAATTAAGTAACCGAAACAGAGCTCAGCCACACCCAACAGGATGAATATTATTATAGTCAAAAGGTGAACTGGCGGTTTGAAGCTACTTGGCTTGAAATACTTCGCTTCAGTTGGTTTGTTATAGTACAACAACATATAGTGGGACTGTATTTGCTCTGCAATCCCACCAAGTTTCATGTATCTCACATGTTTCATTTTTAAACATGCTCTAATTGTATATCTCTTCATTACTACATCAGTGAAACCATAAACACGTGTTTGTTTCATAATGTACATAATGCATGTAATATAGGTATCGCTTTTTAATAAGCATACTTTATAAAAGATTTATACGAATATTCATTGTTGTTTCTGTTTTGTTTAAAGACCTGAGGGCAGCAGAATAAGCTGTGTGATGGATGTGTTGTCAGACAGCTTCCTATTTAAAGATTCAGCCAACACAGAGTCATGCATTGGTAGTTTTGTTTTAGGTCTCCCAGCAAAGTTAAAGTCCATCACTGACTGCGTTACAGCTATGTTCACCAGCTAGTCAATGACTGTGTCTGTTTGCTGTTTTCGGGTCGGGCAGCTGGTGTACAGTTAGTTTATTTAAGAAAAGCGAATCAGTTTCCTGCTGCAATGGATTGGTAATAACAACAGAACCAGATATCAATGTTACGCAATCACACAGGTAGATTTCAGAGGACTTTGATGGATGCAGAAAACCGTGTAGACAAATAAAAGTTGATCAAATCAAAAGTCACTTGTTAAAGTCGCACGAACCACCAGAATTTCACTTTCATAGGGTAAGCGTTATAGGCGGAGAGGCTTGTGCATGAAAGAGGAATAGGTTCAAACACACGGACATGAAAGCACCTGACACACCTAACACACAGACACAGATCAGTGTCAACATCACCGTTAAAGGTGTAGAGGGGCAGAGATTTGACTTCAGGTGCAAATATCCTGACAACCAGAAGAGCCATGCTAAGTACTTCTGCCTCGTTGACGATAACGAGCCCTGCGGCCACCTGGTAAAGACAGACAAACACGACCAGTGGACGAGAGACGGACGCTGGTCTCTGTTCGACAACACCACCGAAGCCGTCTTCACCGTCAGGGTGGATAAACTGAAACCAGACGACAGCGGGACGTACTTATGCGGGGTGGACGTCCCGTTCGATCAGATCAGTATCAGATACCTGAGCGTTTCCCAAGGTACAGTACGTCAATGCACAGCACATGATCACATCGGCTTATAGTCTTCTATCATGCAAATTATACCAGATACACATCATCAAATCTGCTTTTTTTGTGAGAGCTTATTGCCTTAGAATAAAATAAATATATGAAGTTTAAAGATCAACTGTAACTTTTCGGATTGTTGAGTCCGGTAACATGACTTCACGATTGAAAACTATTTAATAGTGATTTAAAAACCGTCTGGTCTCTCGTTCTATAAATGAGAACTAAGTAATGTTACTTTTCCCGTCCATGTTCTGCTTTTCTGAAGTTTCAATTCCTATGGAAAGACATATATATATATATATATAAAGTCTTTCTTTGCCTTGAATAACAATTTGACCTGTGACACGTTCACTCTCCCGAGTGTCACCTGAACGCTTCTTCAGTGTAAAGGAAACGCCTCAAGGAAATCTGAGCTTTTGAACAAAGGTCGTTCTATGCTTTTGAACAAATCTGAGCTTTGTTCAAAAGCTCAGATTTCCTTGAGGCGTTTCCTTTACACTGAAGAAGCGTTCGGGTGACACTCGGGAGAGTGAACGTGTCACAGGTCAAATTGTTATTCAAGGCAAAGAAAGACTTTCTTGGTATCAAATCAGGGCGAGACTGAAGGTTTTGAAGAAGGTAAACACTTTGCAGACACTCGGTCAGTTTTATGCAAAACAGGATTGGGCAGACCAACACTTCAATACATCAAGCTTTGTTCACTTAGAGATAGAATAGCAGCTTCATTACAGACACAGAATTTTGCTAGACTCCCATCATCCAAAGACTTGTCCGACACCCACACCTAATCGACTGCACCCTGAACGAGAAGAAGCACTCAGCGTCAGAGACATGCTCCACCTTCTGGTTTGCATCTTTGTGGAAGAAGAATTCTTCCCAAAAACACCTCAAAGATGTGCAAGAACTACTTGAAAACCAAATAAGTCCACAGAGTGCTAACGGTCATGAAGGTGTTTGCAATGTGGTCAAATCCTGCTGGGAGAACACGAGTCATCAGATTTGAACAAACTTGTGGAGTCCAAGCAGCTCAAGTGCCAATAAAGCAAAAGGGAGGGAAACAAATACTTGTGCTCATACTTATACTTTGACATTCAACTTTTTTAATCCAATAGTTAGGCTGGTAACATTTGACATGAGACATTTTCATTAAATTCGAACTTAAAGCAAAATAGAAGTGTTCTCACATGCGGTCTTAGACGTTTGGACAACACTGTATATATGAAATCTATATCAGGTATCTTTTATGGCTCTGTGTGTTCATTGTATTTGTGTTTATATAAATACTTGGTGCGTTTTTGTATTTGCGTTTTTCAGTAATACCGGCCTTTCCCATGGACCCTGCAATGAACAGTGAGTGATATGTGTGTATGTGTGTGTGTCTCCATGAGAATAAATAGCATTCCTTATTTTCTGCGTGTTCAGCGAGTCGCCCAGCAGGTAAACCCGAGGTTGTTGCTTTCTCACGCAGAGCTCCACTTCTCGCTGTTCCTGGCTGCTGTGATGTTCATGGTAGCGCTGCTGTTCGTGTGTCTCTTTACTCTCTGTCTTCTTCGGGCTGTGAAACAGAGAAGATCAGACCTACGTCACAACAGAGAGGTTTGTCCAACATAGAAATTTTAAACCATGCTAGCAATGTGGCTCCAGGGATGTCAATATTGGTCGGGTTACAATGATTGAAATTTCTCAGAAACAAATGCGATGCGATTATGAGATTTGGTAGAAATGTTCGTGTACCTCTCAGGATGAACTGTAATAACTTTGGTGATCCTTTGATTTTTCCTCTTGTGCCTCCATTTGGCCCAAATGTGAATTTGTCCAATACCTCAATTTCTGACTAAATACCTGCAAAGCTATTGACATTCCCATCATCCTCAGCTTTACTTTGTGTTAACATGCTAACATGAAACACTATGGTGAACATGGTAAATATTAGAGTACATCGAACCGCGTGAAAAAAAACCCTAATATTTCAGTCATCAGAAAAGTAAGACTACCAACATTTATCACACCTTTCAATCCATTAAATTAGAATCATTAGAAATCAGGTGTCAAAGATCAAAACGTCTTCAGAAAGTGACAGATTGAATCTATTTTTTCTAAATGTCTGGCATTCAAGGTCTGATGTTCTCTTAGCTATTAGAGGGTGTTTTGCCATGGTGCCAAGGTCTAAAGAGCTCTCCAAGTCCTACAGGAAAAAAGTTGTGGATTTCTGTGAGTCTGGCAAGGAATTAAAAAAGATCTCCAGATTATTTGAAATAAATCATTTTATGATAAGGAAAATCATCAACAAGGTGTGAATATTTCAAACAACTGCAAGTTTGTCCAGAGCTGACCACCCGAGCAAATTCAACCCAAGAGTTGACGGTTCGATGGAAAGACAAGTCTCAAAAAAACCCAAACTTCATAACAGGATCTGATCAAACAGGATCAAAGCGAAAGCGATTACAGTCAGAAAGACATCTCACAAATTTGACTTACATGGTAACTGAACCAAGTAAAAGCCTTTTGTTGTCTATAAAGAACATTAGAGCAAAACTGCAGTTTGCCATTGAAGATAAAGGCAAATATAGAGACGGTCAACAGCGTTTCAGGAGAAGAACCTCAGACCCACTGTGAAGCACGGTGGTGGAAGTGTTATGGTTTACATTTATTGATATTTTTGTTGGGTGAATGATTTAAAAACAAAACAAAAACAAAAAAAACACTGTGGTGTTGGTTAAGTAAACCACATCTATCTCTAGGCTTCAAATATTTGTTTGTTCAAATGTAAAAACAAAAAACAAAACAAAAAAAAAGCCAAAAATTGACATGGGTTGTACTTATTTGTTCACCTGACTGTACCTGTGTTAACATCAGCATGTTAGCATGCAGACATTTAGCCCAAACAAATGCTGTGCTGAAGTACAGTCTCACTGAGTCATTAGCCTAGAGTACCGGGTTGCCTGGTAAACACTGACAAAATATAATCGCTGACTCAGCTGGATTGTGTCCTCACAACAGGCGTCATCTGACTACGAGACAATGATGGCCGGTGTAGGACCTGAACCTGAGCTTGGCTGCGGCTATTCGGATCCAAACTGTCCCGATTGTTCAGCTTTACCTCCGCCGCCGGAAGACTTCTCCCGCTGCACATCAAAGCATCGGGTGTCCACCGTGTCTGTCGGCGTGGGCGACTATGTGGACGTGGCTGAACCAGGACACACCTGTCATTATCAACGTCTGGATGTCAGCCAGTTGGAGGAGCACGTTTATCACAACCTTCACAGAAAAGGCGACTCGAAACACGAACCTTGTAAAGAGCATATCAACTGTTGACATGACTAACAAAGGATAATCATTTTAGGCTAATTACAACGCGAGCCTATTTTGTGTGAAGTTATGATAACTGACAGAAACTCTGACTTCAAGAATAATTGCTGAGAAGATGGAAATATCCTTTACCGTGTGTAGATTATTGAGGGAGTTTAGTGATTCAAAGGTTTGTGATCTTTAAATACATTAGTTGTTAGTGTGATTTTTTTTTGGGTCATGTTTTGTTATTTTTAAAGGAACATGTGGCCTTTTGAATGGAGTGAAGAATGGACTGAAAAGAGATAATGAGGAGAAATCTTAACTCAAACTGTCAGATTTAACAAAGTCCGCTACGGAGAGCAGACTGCATATTTTAACCAGTCTCACTTTTGCTTTGCGATATATTCCCCCCCCCAAATAAACTAAGTGATAATATGTGCAGCGTTTCCTGTGTTGATTGCCCAGAACCTCTCGAAGATTTACTGAGACAGATGGGAGGGACTTCTCGATGCTCACCACATGTTCAAAGTGTTTTTTTTTGAGAGAGAATTAGGCAAGAGGGAACTGGCCAGCGATAGGAAGTGCAAGAACAAAGAGGAACTTAGGACAGAAGCAGACTTTGCAATTGACATGGAGAGAATTACAAAGTCTTGAAATCAGGGTAAAATAAAATAAAAATTCAAGGAAAGTGACAAGGTCTAATTGTATGAGAAGCATGGAGATGACTCTGGTCATTGTGGTCTTTCTTCTGAGAGGTAAGTTTACTAAAATAAATGAATTTGTCCTTTTGACTCTAACGCAGAAGGAGGAACTCTGTGTTTGGTGTCTTTGTGATTTTGAGTTTGAGGTTAACATGATTTAATTCCCATTCCTGATTTTGTTAAAGGGCTCTGCAGCGCCTCCTGACTCCAAATAATTCCTGCTTTCTGTTGTTTTGGAGTCTCTCCTGTAAATTTAGTTGACTTTTAAAACACTTAAAGCAAGCTAAGAGGAAATTTTTTTCAAATCTGTAAGCGCTAATGAACGTTGTATAATGCACCTTAAAAGCAGTCATACCCACCTGGAAAAAAATCCTTCAAGTTAAAAAAAATGCTAAATGTACTGCATAAATTTATGGTTATTTTTTACAGACCTCTCTAAAATCTTACATTTTCTTGTAAAGTACGGCAAAGTTTTGACTCTTCAGGCCTCTGTAATTATTCAAATGAGACAATCAAAACAGAATAGACGTGGAAAGTATGTCAGAGGTCGGAAAGTTAAAGGGTCTTAAACATTTTTGGAACCGCTGCTTGAAAGAACCGAATATTTTTATCTTGTTAGTTTAAGAGTTTATAGAAAATGCACAGTAAAACTAGTTGGGATCAAACAGTTCCGGATGCAAACCAAATAAAGATCTGACTTGTTGCTGTTTGTGTGTTTTGTGCAGGATTATTTGAGACTGAAGCCATGACAGTAACAGGACTGGAGGGAGACAAGATCAGAATAGAATGCTCTCATTCCAACGCTTTCTACAACGTCAAATATTTCTGCAAGGGAGAATGTAAAAATGAAGACGTCCTGATAACTAGCAGGGAGACGGAGAAGGGGAAATACAGGATTACAGACAAAGGAAACACATTCTTCGTGACCATCTCTGATTTGACAAAGGAGGACTCGGGAATGTACTGGTGCGGAATCGAGAGAACTGGTTTGGACACATACAATGAAGTATTCCTCCTCATAGCAGGTGAGTTGATTCAGCGCTGTACATGATTGTCTTTAGTGATGAAATTCATCCTTGCCAGTAGAAATAAAGTCCTTTCCTCTATTATATTTTTACTCAGTGTGGTCAGACATTTCACAACAGTGTCTCAACAGTCATTACAGGAAGAAAATGAGACAGGAACAGAGCAGAAAACAGGACATGACAGCCAAAAAGCAAAGAACAAAATCAATATAATTTTCTTTTTGTCTTCCATAAAACACGAACGACCCTGAAAACGTCTTTCAACCATCAGATTCAAATGGGGCAGTCGATCCAAATTCTTCATCCACCAGTAAGAAACTGTCTGAGTGTGTGTGCATATGTACGCGAGGCAAAATACTAAGTGTTGCATCATTACTGACGGTCGTCTTTTTCAGAGATGCTGGTGTATATCGGAGCAGGTCTCGGCGTGGTTGTTCTAGCTCTAGCGATAGTTCTTCTAATACTCTTCAAACATCGAAAGAGACGCATCACCGCATCCCCTGGTATGAAACTAACAAACTCATATAAGAACGTTGTAAAAACCTAACATCACCTGGACATGAATACTTTAACCAGCCCCTACCTACAAATCAGATTGCGGTGTTCTAGCAGCTGTTAGAAACTTCCCCTCTAAAAAAAAACCTAGCAACAGCTCATAGAGCCATAGCAACCATGTAGCAACAAACCAACACTACAATAAACCACACATTTATCTATTGTAGAAACTGGACTGCCCAGCCACTGCTCACCAAGTGCATAAGCCAAGAAACGCTTGCCTACTTCTCCACTGGCCCCACACACGCATCAAAAATAGATTTCCGACACCCCGGGAAAGTTTAACTGACCTTGAGATACCATTCACCAATCTCACCAATCACCTACCTGCACTGGAAACACCTTTGCGGCAACTTAGCGAGCATCTGTAAGCAACCTGATATCACACCAAAGCATGTAATACGCCTGTTAGTCCACTGGATAACACCATGTCAGTGTCACGTGTATTCTCTGGTGGATTGATGGGTGAATGTGACATCGAGCTGTTGCTGCAACTACCAAAAAACAAAAAACAAAAAAAAAGCACCATCTCAACATGTAGCAACAGTACAGAAAAACGATGTAGTTCTGATTTCATCAAAATTTTTTAACTTTGTCATTGCGTCATCGCTCTCTGTGCAGGAAAGCACAGTGAGGTGGTCTACGCAACGCCCTACGTTCGGAAACGAGACGCATGCCGTGACATCACCACTTCATCCACCAATGAGGCTCAAGAAACAGACAGCAGGGTTACCGGCGCCTTCTGCCCGTTGTCAAATCAGCACGGAGACACCAGCGGAGCTCACACGGAGGACGTTTACTCCGACGGCTCACCGAAGCCTCCGATCGAGCCAGACGGCCTCTTTTACTCCAGTGTTAGCTTCAACAAACACACAGACTGCAGTGCTGTCCCACTTCCTTCTGCCACTGCTACATATTTGTCCCTAAAATGTGCGTCTACCAACGAATCAACAGTCTACAGCAACGTCTAAGCCCAGTGCTGATGGTCCTGATGTGTCAGGTTGAGTATCGCCTTTCACTGTAGAGTACGTGTAATGCAAAGCACAGCATTGATAGATAGATACTGATAGATACTTTATTAATCCCCAAGGGCAATTTTTTTAATGCATGTTCACAATTATTTATTTTAACAATACTGATTTATTATCTAAATCAATGTGTCGATAACAAACTGAAAAAAATGAAATGTCACATCCAGCCCTTTTTTTTTTTTTGTTTTGTTGTTTTGTAAAATGACATTGGACAATACATATATAGCCTTTCCTCTCCATGTGTTGTTTTATTTTCTGGAACTGACTTTCTGTATGTGACAGAAACTGAGAAAGGGATATGAGCAACGACAGAGGTTACAGTGGACAAACTTCTCACCAGTAGCTTCAACTTAACTCACCCACGGTTGACCTCAGAGCTTCGATCACCTTTCTTCTAAAGGATGAAAGCCTGAGATTGAATTTAGACTTTTTGAAGAGCAGGAAAAATAAAACAAACATAAGATTTACAAAGTAAAATGATTTTTCTCAGCTCTTATCCAACGAGCATGAGTACTGAGCGAAACTAACGCATGCAAAAATAATTTGATATCCCGGACTGCTTAAAATATTTGCTTTTTTGAGTCATAATTCACGGTTAAATAAAATCTCTTTGAACACAACCCGTGATAAACAACCAAAGCGAAAATCTTTTTGCACTTTTGACTGCATCAAAGCAAGATTTGACTCTTTCAAAAAAATAAATAAATAAACAATGGTAATGCCTCCATCTTGTGGTTTGTCTTTGTAATTGTCAAGTTTATTCATATATCATAAAACAAAGTTCAAATGCTTGACATAAGAACAAAAAAATGCATTGCGGCCTCCTCCCACAATCCAAACACATGCAGGTACATGCACGGTGGGTTAATAGATGCTTCTGAATTGGCCAGAGGTGTAAATGTGAGCTTGAATGGTTGTCTGTCTTTCTGTGCTAGACCTGTGATGGATGAAGGTACTGAGGACAGATTAATTATCCCTATTATTTTTACGATCTGTATTTTTTGTCGACAAGGTCAAAATGTGCATCTTCTTTGTACCACTCCTCTGAGTCATTTAAAAGTTCTGTGAATGGAATAAAGCTAAATTGACTTCATGTCTTGTTAGGATAAGAATACACAAAATAGTTTTTTTTTTTTTTTTTACCTTAAATGAAACTGCATGACAGATACGCACAGAGCGAAACTACAAAAATGTGTTCATGCAGGTTTGAGGCTACATTACAGCAGGTTTTGAATGCTTCACTCTGGCCAGAATATATTAATATCTTCTCACGCCATAGTTACATTACTTGAACTTCTGACATCTGGATATAAATAGCAGCTATTATAATTATTTTGATCCCAAGATAAGAGTGAGATTGAGGATGTTGCTTTGTATTGTAAAACTAAATTTGTTTGAAGAGATCGTAATGGATAATTACCCTGAAAATGAGTCAACACGTTCACTCTCCAGCCCTCTTTCTCTTCTCTTTTTCCGCCTCTGTCTCTCTCACTCTCATTGTAACAATACCCGCATCCTCTTTTTACAACATCATGCAAATATTTCAATATCAGCTCTAGAAATGAGAAGTTGACAGGTGTTTATTTGTGCAGAGAGGATCAGAGTAGAGATCCCTCATGACGACGGATTGAGGCGAGATTTTGGTTTAGTTTGGATCAAAACTGCAGAAAACAGTAAAAAGCTTCAGACCGAGACGATGAAGATTTCATTGAAAGTCATCAGCTGCTTAATGACAGGTAGTATTATTCTTCTGTGGGGTTGTGAAGGTGTTTGCCTGTGTTGACGTATATTTTGACCGCGTTATGATCAAATAACTTTAATATTTTCTTTCTTGCATTTTCGCCGACAGCCAGTTTCAGTTTTTTCCGTGTCACGGGGAACACAGAAAGACCGGTCAACAATAACTGTAAGTACACCGAGGATGTAAAGCATCATGCAAAATACCGCACACAGACACGCCAGTATATTAGATGTCATCATGAAAAAAGGAACTAACTGCCATACTTCAATAGAAATGTCAAATGTACTTGAGTGTTTCTGGTTTGTTTTAATTGTTGCTTTATACTTTTAATGTACTTTTACTCCATTTAAATTCATCTGACAGCTATAAAAAAAAAAAAGTTACTAATAACTTACTAAACTGTAACAGTAATACTTGAAAACATGTGAACTGATCAGACCACACCCATACAGCAGATGAAGCAGGTGTACTATATTTTAAGCATGACATTTTTAACAAATAAAACATGGTTTTTGTTTGTTTCATTGCTGCTGTGAATGAGTGATTTTTACTTGCAAAGTAAAACATCATCCATCATGAATAAAAACGGACCTGTGTGCGTGGTCATCCAGCGAACAGCTGTGTGGGTGTGGACAGGTTTTTAGATGTCTGCAAACCTTTCCTTCTTCAGGTGACAAAACATATCTCCAATTTACGTTCTCCAACTCTGTGGCAGGCACCAACAAACCGGTGAACTACACCGGATACGTTGGAGGCTCTTTCACCATTGAATGCAAGTATCCCGGAACACAAAAAAGCAGAATCAAAAGGTTCTGCAAAGACTCTGGAAACGTTCACTGCTCAGATCTGATATCGACCGACACTTCAAATGAGACAAAACGAGGCAGGTTTTCCCTGACTGACGATAAACAGCGAGGAGTCTACACTGTGATCATTTCCACACTGACCCGGGAGGACGCTGGAAAACACTGGTGTGCCATGGAAAAAATCAATGAAAGTTACATTGCCTGTTTAACCGAGATCCACCTCCATATTTTGAGTGAGTATTAATCGTCCTCATTCAAAACGAATCAACATACTACAAGTTTAAAAAAAAACAAAAAAAACCAACCTACATTTCAAGAAAAAAAAACCCAACATAATTCAGTTTGTACACAAGTAAATGTATAAATCTGGAGTTTCCTTTTTTCAGACTGGGATGACGTTACAACGATGCACTTTACTTATCCTGCCTCAAAGACTGCAGTTATTACATGTAATTATTCACTCGCCAATGCGGACAACGGAAAATTCCTGTGTAAGGGGGAGAATCCTCTCGACTGCAAGAAGTTAATTCATACAACAGAGAGGGCAGTTAAAGGCAAGTTTGATATAAAAGATAACAAAAGATTGAGGTACTTCAATGTGCACATCGCCAACCTGGGCAGAGACGACTCTGGAACGTACTGGTGTGGCTCTGGTAGAACAGAGCAGCGGGATCAATACACCAAAATACACCTTTCTGTAGGTGAGTACACAGATGCTGTACAACACAGATGTAAATAAATATTCAGTTTGTATCTGTGCATCAAAAAAGTCCGTACTGGTTTTTATGAATACATGCAGCTCTGCAGGTTGTTATTTACTATCAAGTAAAAAGGTTTGTTTATATTCTCTGTGAGATGATGACATGCAATTTAGGTTTCAGTCCTGTTTGGTTTGGCAACACTCGTTACCACGGTAACGATGCATTTTAACGCTACGGGCAAACCTCCTTGAGCTACTTTGTTAGAAATACATCAGAGGAGCAACAAATGTGTCTGCTGTAATTTAAATGAATGGTGAAAAGTACTTTATATGTAATACAGTAGGGAATATGTAATATAATACAGAATATGAATGCATTGACTTTTGCAGACAAAAATGTTGACTATAAATAGCTTAGGATCATGGGTTTAAAATGCCGCTTGTTTGTTCATTACTAATATAAAATGTATAAATGTATCAATAGAACATCACAGTTTCACAAGTGCTTTCACTTTTCATATTTAATTAAGCTAGTTCTTAAATAAGAGTTTTGTTTTTTTTCACTTCTGTGTTACTACCTTTACTTAAATTATGGATCTGAATAGTTTTTCCACCTATGAAAATATTGCAAAGAAGATTTAAAATGACTCTAGAAAGTGGAGTGAAAAGAAAGACAATGTGAAACCGTCTGATGGATGGAGGGAGCCAAGCTTCCCATATTAAAATCAACTGTGTGTCCCTGTGTGTGTGAGAGAGAGAGAGAGAGAAGGTTTTGGCATTCAGTAATATTCAATTATGCCTTTTGTCTGTAACGCTCTGGCTTTATATCCTCACGCAGCTGAAACACACGTCAGAACCAAGAAATCGGACGCCAAACTTCGTAAGAGAAAAGAAGAATCACAGCAGGAATTAAGCGAAGAAGACTCTAACGAAGAACGTAATGAAGAATCTAACGAAGAACGTAATGGCGAACCTGACGAAGAACGTAATGGAGAACCTGACGAAGAACGTAATGGAGAACCTAGCCCGAATAAACCTAACGTAGGTAAGTGTCTGCTGACAAGCAGCTGCTGTTCATGGCTCCCTCAACTATACAAACACACTGACACGTCCTCTGCTTTATGCATGAATCCAGAGACAATTCAAGTTCATGCTTTAGCTGTTTCTCCTGCTGTCTCTTGTTTGCAGGCCTTATTGCTGGTATTGTGGTGGGTCTGGCAGTGGTGATGGCAGTTGTGATCGTACTAATTCTGTACAAACGGCCTCCAGGTGAGGGGTGGAAATTAGACATAATGCTCAAATACAAATATAAATGGTCAGTTTTTTTTGGCATTCTTCCCTTTTTTTGGGTGGGAAAAATATCTGTCTGTCAAAGTAACGGTGACTCCTGAAATATAGAAGTTATGCTGATATGTTTGTGAAACACTGGAGTGATATTGCTGTCGGACGACTCAAATATGTTTTGGCGAAGAAATGAAAAGAGTTGTTTGCGCACGATAAACAGAGACATGCAAACAAATGCAAATGTTGACCTGTTGTGTGTATTCATTAAAACTCTCTTTGTCTCAGCGTGTTGTGCTGCAGGTGGATCATCAGAGCAGAGCACAAACACTGGACATCCCACCGAGGTGTGTGTGCGTGCGCGTGTGTGTGTGTGTGTGCGCGTGTTTAGTTTCCATACGAGTACAATAACGCCGCTGCCCTTCCTCTCTCCAGAGAAATATTGGTGATAATCAGTATGAAGAGATAAATCTGCAGAACCAGCCGGCAAGCTCGCTACCGTCCGTTTATGCCACCGTCAACGCTCCGGTGGACCCGCTCCACTACGCCAGCGTCAGTTTCCAGAAGGACGGAAACGCACCTCCCGACGCAAACAAAAGTGGCGACTCTGCCCTCGTCATCGGCAGGGCTCTGGGTGACGGCCAATCAGCAGCAGCAGAGACATCTCTCTATTCTACAGTCTCAACCCCGGGGTCACAATAATACAGTCGGCCTTTTAACGCGTGTTCGAAGTGGAGCGTAAATACCGCCCATACATCCTGTACAGAACAGGACGAGAAATGTTCACCAGCTGCTGATTTATACAGTTATTTGGTCATTTTTGTTGAGTGATGATGGACTGTGTTGTTTGGTACAATTTACAGTTTACTTAACATCTAGTGTGGTTGTGTAACTATTATGAATATTAATGTGAATGTGCTCTGAGTAGGATTGTCTTTAGAAATCTTACCGTCTGTGTTTAAGTCATTCTCTGTAAAGACTGATATATATATGCGTGATATATATGCGTGATGCTCTACTTTAGTCGTGGTCTAAAGACAGTTTTTTGAAGAATTTTGGTCTCATCTCAGTAGCCGAGTCACAAAAGGACTTATTAACTGATCTTGATGTCGCCTCAAAGATTTGTTCTGAAATATTTGATCCTCACAAACTACTTGCAGTTATGAATTAGAAATAGTTACTGGTTTGTTCAATTACAAGCGGAGCATCCTTCCCGCTGATCCAATCTAGCACCAGCCGCTCTTCAAATTGTCTTCTTCTGCCTGGTCTGGCTCCGCGTCACCCTCTTGTGGCCAATTTGGTGATCAGCCGAGAATACATTTTTTTTTTTTTTTGTCTCTCCCTCTATGTTACTGTACGATTACCAACTGTCAATTCCTGTTAATCCTTTTGTGTGATGTAATATCGCTACAATAAGGGAAAAAAAGTGAAAAATAAACTGTAAATTCTCCAATAAAAGCTCAATGTAAAGGCTGAGTTTACACTTAAAACACAAAGTACCATCAGAAAATTAGGATCGTCAATATAAGTACATAAGAAAAAAAGAGTGTCTCTTTCACATTTTAAGAAGTAAGCAAGGTAAATAAAAAAATAAAAAAATAACTGTCCTGTCGGTAATAGTCTTTTTTAAATTTTTTTAAATGTCAGCATACTTAATTATTATATAGCATATTTTACAAGGTTACAAGATGAGTCATTGCAGATGCACATAAAAAAAATAAAAAAAAAAAAATGTCACGGAGAACAGAAAAAAGAGAAGTTGAAATAAAATATGAATTAGGAACTGTATTTTGTTTTTTTTTTCTAAATGGAAATGTCCTTCAGACATTTTGCCAGCCAGCTTTCAAAAAGAGGTTGTTTACACTGTCAGTCCAAGTAACCACCGTAAACAGCTTTCCCTCCATGGTCTGTTTTCCCTCTAATTTATGCTGGTACCACACTACAGGATAATTAAGCTGATTTTTTGGTCCAATTCGCTCCTTCCCGACAATCGAATCCAGATTTGGCTGATCTGAACCGATTATCTGCTCAAATAATCCTGACGTGGGACAGGTTTGCAGATGTAATTTAAACGTTACCACTCGAGGCTCTCCTTCATTTTGACACGAGCGTGTTTGATTATTACAGTTTGAAATCTTGTAGTGTGAAAGGAATACTGAGCAGAAACTCCTAAATGAGAGGTAGTCAAAAGTGTCACCGACTGCACATTAATATTACTAATATGGAACAGCATCTACACGGCAGCAGGACATCAGATAATACATCATAATGACTACATTTCTAATGATCACAGGCTTACCTCTCCCCTCCGCCTGTGTCCAAATAACAGTAATGTCAGCTTGTGGCAGTAGCTTGCAGTTTGAGGCCAACAAAAAAAAGAAAACTGTATTTCTTACTCACCTCCGGCTTCGCGTTGCACAATATATGCTGGTTCTGTCGTCTCAACTATTACTTCTCCAACGTGGTTTTTTTTTTTTTTTTTTAATTTTTTTTACTCATTTTAATTGTAGTTTTGGTGAAACACATGGAACACAGCTGGCGACGTGGTCCACCTCCGCGTTTGTTTGGCACCGAAGTCACGTTTTATCTCGCGAGTTTCTATGAGATATCGCCTTGCTGGAGTCGCCACTCATAAATCGTCTCTGGTATGAACGCCAGGTATTTGGCACACAGCTTTGTGACCGAATCATCAGGTGCGTGCGTTTTTGATATCAGAATATTAGATAAATTTAACTTGTCTTGGGATTTAAGAAATCCTCGCTCCACCCTTCCGATTTGACTGATTTCACACCTATTTTTAAATTGCAGTATTTAGCAATTTAAAAAAAAAAAAAAGGTTGTTACTTAAATTTGGTATCATTTATGAATACAGCCGAATATATTTCATAATTTCAGATCAGCGTCTTTTTTTTTTTCTCCCCATGATTTTTCCCATGATTCAGTCACTGAAACAGTCTCAGGAAGTCACCGACAATCAGTTGTTAACGTCTGATGGTTCTGTTTTGATTCTGCTTGATCTCAGCTCAGCTTTTCACCATTGATCAAAGAAATTCTGTCAGACGGCCTTGAAAAGTGGGTTGACCTCAGAGACAGGTCTATTGTCTTAGACTAGTTTAGATAATACTTGTCCAACAGAGCGTACTCAGTATCAGTTGGCGATGCCTCCTGACTCTTCATCTGCCCCTCTGACTTGTGTTGTTCTCCAAGGCTTCATCTTGACCCCTTGTTGTTTTCTATGTTCCACATCCCATTTACGTTGTCTCTGCCTGACGAACTGAACAATCGGTGACTTCTTTTAAATCACCTCTTAAATCTTTTTTGTTGTTGTTTTGTTTAATGTTTTAAGGCATTGTCTAATATCTTTGTTTTACTTTAGTCACCAAGACATTATTAGTAGTAGTAGTATTTACTGATGGGATTCATTTGCTCTCTGCACCTTTAGTGGCTTGTTTCTGTTTCATTATATAAATGTTTCATTGTGTTGAATTGTGTCACCTAAATTTCTCTAGTCTATGTAAAACACTTTGTTACATTGTTTGTGAAGGCTTTTCTAAATCCAGTTATAAATGTTTGTATCACAAGTGGAACCCGGATCTTCTCCGCCTGAATTCAACAGTAGGTGAAGCAAATTTATAATTGTTGTAATTTCTTGTGACTTTCCTTATTTCCTCCTCTGTTAAAGTTCAAGTCCAAAAGTTGTGTATTGTAAAAAATTATGACATGTAAGAGTGCAGTTGACAGACGTCCCACCTGACCAATGACTGAGCGGAGTGACGCTCGAGGCGGAGCCACAATCCCTGGCGGAGGCTGGGTGTCGCCTGACCGGATGATGACAGAAGTTTTCAGTCTAATGTCGCTACTTTTATCATGCCAATACCCATTTAACAAGCTCGTGGATTCTTTCAACGCTCTCGACACTGTTCACTCTCAGCTGTTTTTTTTTTTTTTTTAATGAAATAAACTCACCGAGACTGTGTCAGACTGCGGTACCATCTGGGAACTTTTGGCCCTTATTTGACGGGAGAGCAGGGTATAAAGCCCGCTGGGCTGACCGAGGTGCAACTATGGGAAACCGGGGGATGGAAGACCTAATTCCCCTCATCAACAAGCTCCAAGACGCTTTCAGCTCCATCGGCCAGAGCTGCAACTTGGATCTGCCGCAGATAGCGGTCGTCGGCGGGCAGAGCGCAGGGAAGAGCTCCGTGCTGGAGAATTTCGTTGGGAGGTTGTACTGTTTAATGTCTCGTCTCAGATTAATCTGACACAGTTTATGTTCATTTGTCATGTGGTTGACTGAAGTATGTGAGTGTTCGTTTATTACAGACAACATCGAGCTTTTGCGTAAAAGTCGCCAACTAAGCAGTTGGTTACGCGCTGTGTGTGTAGTTGCCTCCCAGTTTCTAACGTTTCCCCCCCCCCCCCCAACGTTTTCTTTCCAGTTTGGAGCTGAGCTATTCACGATGGGTAGTTACGCATTTCACGCAGAAAACAGCTGTTGATTTCGTCAGAAAACATGAAGAGAAATAGGTTTAAAAGTGACTTAAGTCTGACCCAAATTCTGAAACATTTCAAACCTAAAAATGTAACTTTCTCAGGAGGTGTATTACTCCTGTTCTTTCCTGCCAGTGCTTCATATTAGGCCCGTCCAGTCAAACATTTACAAAGGCTGTATTTCCTTGAGATGGCTGGAGTTATACCCACAGATATCTTTACAGACCTCATATTCCACGGGTCAGGTTAATGTTTTACTTTCAAGGGTGAGGTGCAAAAAAGAAAATGGGCAGGTTTAATGAGGTCATCGTCAAGATAAATGAATTATTAAGACAGTTTCAGTTCGCTCTGTCAGCATGCAGAGAACTGCTGAATTTCTTTGTCAGGCTGATGAATGAGCGCAAAGGAATTTCAACGAGCAGTTGTGGGTCCGTCTTGATGACCAATAGCAGGAACAACAACTGTTACATTACTGGCATTTGTCGGGATCACTCGGCTCAGTTTGTAACATTGTAGAAAACAATCAGTCAAAACACATCCCTACGTGGCTTGAGATAAAATCGCTTTAAGAGGAAAGGGAAAGGGAGGAAGACATGGCCGTGCTGCAGCAGTGGAGGCCTAATCTGTACTGAAGATAGCAGCTTTGAGGGTTTTTTTTTTTTTTATGTCGAAGTGAAGGAAACACTTTCCTCGTCTCCATGTCAGAATGATTTCATTTGTTGTCCAAGAGATTGGGAATGTTGATTAGGCAGCTATGTCTCCTTTTTTTCCTGTTGCCTTTTGTCTCCGAGTCCCGAGCAGCGGCTGAGGGAGACAGTGGGGGCATTGATGTGTTTGTGCTGGGGTCATCAGTGATGTCACCAGCTGCACTGTCATGTGTATATGACACACTGGGTACCAGATACCCACAGAAGGGTTTTCATGTTTCTTAATTAGCCCACTTACATGCATGGATGTAACGCTGGCTTTTCACACTAGCGTATTTGACTACTGGGTTCTAATTAGACAAGATCAGTCAATGTGCAACGAACAGTTTGATTAATGTAGTTACTGTTTTCTATTCTTTTGTTTAGATCAGGGGTTTCCCGTTTGGGGGTGTCGGGATCTTTTAGTGGGGCACAAGATTAATCTCTTGACAGTTGATGGAGTATAATACATTATTCCATGCCTTATTTTAAATTTTCTAAATGCTTGGAAATAGAATTTCAACTATAAATTATTGTCATTATTGATATTTTTTTCAGGATTAGTGTACGAAAAGTTAAGAAAAATTTCCATACATGGCTTCTAATGTCTTGTTTTGTCTTATTAACTGGCCGAACTGGAAAAAAAAAAATCTTTTTAAAAGATATTTTTACAGTGATATAAATCAGAGAAAAGCATCAAATCCAAAGCTGAAACCATAAAAAGTTGCCATTTTTGCTTGATTTAAAAGACGCAATGAACAATAAGATACATTTTGTGCTGATGGACTAATTGATGAATCAACACATTTTTTTCAGTTATAGTCGGGAAGCACTGATTTAGATTGTGAAATGTCAATGTTAAAATGTTAATGTTAAAATGTTTAAAAAAAAAAGAAGTGTTTATCTCAAATTGTCCACTCGACTGGATAAATGACTAATTGATCAGATGTCTTGTTGAGAATCGTCGTATTCATGCTGTGCTTTCACAAGTGACAGGAAGAGCTGAGGGAACAGGATAGGGATGACAGTTGTGCAACATCCTGTCTGCTCTGTCAGCAGTGAACATCAGAGCGCAGTGTGTACGTACGTGTATGCGATCACACCATTATATCGCAGCACATGTGTTCGCATGTTTTTGCGTGACCTACTTACCTTGCGCTAAAACTCAGGCCTCGCCGCTGACCTGGTAAACACACAGACACGAACACATCGTCATGGCCCGGAGAGATGTGTAGCCACTGACCTGGAAATGATCACAGTTCTATTGAACAGGAGTTTCCATTCTGATGAACGTGTATGTGATGAGAAGGGAACACAGAGGGAGACGCTCGTCTGTCGTTGCACTATTTATAATGAACAGGGTTGTAAGTCAATCTTTGGCTGACATCAATAATGCACCGGGTCCGATAGAAGCCTGCGTGTGGAATTTAAACCAGTTGGAAGCCAGTTTACAGCATGAGCTCTTATTTTGATAGAAGTTGAGACATGTTTAGTATTTTCACATAATTTGAAAGTTGCAACATGTAGTGAAATACAACTGTTTTTCATCACTTAAATTGATTTTAGTGCATGCACTCAGTCTAAAACACCTCGCCTTAATATTTATGTCAGTAATTGGGTGTAGCTGCTGATGAGGGTACACGGTGTGTTTATAGTGTTGTGTACGCCTGCATACAGTCGGCGTGTATCCTGTCATCATCTGCATCAATCTGCAGCGTTGTGGTTGTGGTTTGTGTGTGTGTGTGTGTGTGTGTGTGTGTGTGTGTGTGTGTGTGTGTGTGTGTGTGTGTGTGTGTGTGTGTGTGTGTGTGTGTGTCTGTGTGTGTGTGTTTGTTAACCTTTACCTCTGTTTCTCCATCAGGGACTTTTTGCCCAGAGGTTCTGGCATCGTCACCCGTCGTCCTCTCATCCTCCAGCTGGTGAACAGTAATGTAGGCAAGTTGCGTACATGGCGTCTTAGATGTCGGGAAATGATGTGTGCCCCTAAATCGAGGCTTTCCGAGAGACAGTCAGGTGTCCGTAGCTAAAATCGACAGTTTCATTCGGACAGAAAGTTATAAAAAAAAAGAAGAGAATTGATCGACTCAATCGGACTCGCAGACTACGTCGTTTTTACACATGCAGCTGCATTTGAGAAGCTGGCAGATACGCACACAAGCTTCCACAGATATTCTCTAAATTTAGAACAGTAAAAGATCATAACATGTTTTATATAACTAATTTAGTTACAGCACTGTCCTACTTTGTGCAACCTTCCACTTTCCCTCCCTCCTAGATATTTGTCTCTGTATATATTTCATGTTAATCCGACACCCTCTCTCGTTTTCTGCACGTAGAGCACGCAGAGTTCCTGCACTGCAAGGGACGCAAGTTTGTGGACTTTGACGAAGTCCGTCTGGAGATTGAAGCTGAGACCGACCGGATCACTGGATCCAACAAGGGCATCTCCTCCATCCCCATCAACCTGCGTGTCTACTCCCCCAATGGTAACACACACACACACACACACACACACACACACACACACACACACACACACACACACACACACACACACACACACACACACACACACACACACACACACACACACAAAATCGGCCCAAATTTCAAACTCTGGCCGACTGATTTCCTCCTCCTCTCTCAGTGCTGAACTTGACCCTGATTGACCTGCCGGGGATGACCAAAGTGGCCGTGGGTGACCAGCCTGTGGACATCGAGCATCAGATCAGAGACATGCTGATGCAGTTCATCACTAAGGAGAGCTGTCTGATCCTGGCCGTCACCCCAGCCAACACTGACCTGGCCAACTCCGATGCCCTCAAGATTTCCAAGGAGGTGGACCCTCAGGGTAAGTGACAGGATGGCATCTATTCAAGGACGAGGGTCTCTGACTGTAACCATTTTCTGCTCTACTTTTGTATAAAACCAATTAGTTTAGGCTTTAACATGCAGCCATTAGCACGCTTCCTCTTTCTATTAATCTTTGCCTCAGCGAAGGAACCTACTCGTCAGAATAATTAACTGCTACATTATTAAAACACTTCCTGGCAGCAAAGATGTCGTGAATAAGATTAGTAGAGATATAATTAAATGTAATTATTCACACCTTTGGCCCGTTTTAATTCAATCCAGAGGACGTTTTCAACCATTTTAAGGCACAGGCTATTAACTGTAGATTAAAGGAGAGTAGCTACATGCTGTGTGTCTGCCGATAACTGAGTTGAATGTTTAGATTTTCCCTATAAGTCCTAAAAAAAAAAAAATCCAGTTTTATATATGAACATAAAAAAAAAAAACCTTCGTGACACTTATTTTTTTTCTTCAGGGCTTCGGACCATTGGCGTGATCACAAAGTTGGATCTCATGGATGAGGGGACCGATGCTCGAGACATCCTCGAAAACAAACTCCTGCCCCTCCGCAGAGGTACGGACACACACACACACACACACACACACACACACACACACACACACACACACACACACACACACACACACACACACACACACACACACACACACACACACACACACACACACACACACACACACACACACACGCGCACACACACAATAACAAACAAACACAAAGGCAGCGCTGTCAGAAAGCATCAGGACAGATTCTATTGGTCTGTCGAGTTGGATGTTTGTCTTGGGAATGTAAAAATATCTATGACACCAAAGAGACACTTGTATTTAATTTGAGATGGACAGATTAATATCGTAGGAAGTGCTGCCCTTTATACATCCAGTTCCCCTAATTTTAGAAGCTAATGGCACAAAGTAACATGAAGTCGTTTGATGTGATTGTTTTTGTCAATTCTGAGGAGAAGCTCTACTTTTTTGGATTCAGTCTGGACAAGTCAAACAAATCAAAGTCAGAAGCAATCTGCTGTTTGGACATGAAATGGAGGCCTTGTTTCTGTTCTTCTTTAGGTTACATCGGTGTGGTGAACCGCAGTCAGAAAGACATTGACGGAAAAAAAGACATACGTGTTGCTTTGGCTGCTGAGAGAAAGTTCTTCCTGTCCCATCCTGCCTACAGACACATTGCAGAACGCATGGGCACACCGCACCTGCAGAAGACACTCAATCAGGTGAGGCACACATCTAATCATACATACAAGCACTTTACTATACGTCACTATATCTTTTTTGCGTTCCCGGGTGTGGTTTAGACGGCACTGAATCGCCCTGGCTCATTGGAAATTCAACTGCACACGTTTGAACTTAACCTATATTTCACTGCAGCAACTCACCAACCACATCCGCGACACGTTGCCAGGGTTACGCAGTAAGCTGCAGAGCCAGCTGCTATCGCTGGAGAAGGAAGTGGAAGAGTACAAGAACTTCCGTCCTGACGACCCTACGCGCAAGACCAAGGCCTTGCTTCAGTCAGTACCTGCAAAGCACACGACCGCACACGCAAAATGATATTTAATAAATCGAATGTATACAATGTGAAATCTGTAGGATGGTCCAGCAGTTTGGTGTGGACTTCGAGAAGTGCATCGAGGGGTCTGGAGATCAGGTGGACACTTCGAACCTGTCTGGTGGAGCAAAGATCAACCGCATCTTTCACGAGCGCTTCCCCTTCGAGCTGGTGAAGGTGACCCGTGTTACATGATGTCTATTTTCGTCAGGATTGTTGTCTTTACTTACACTTAAGTCACATATTTTAATATTTGTCACTGATGTCATGCTCAATCAAAACTCGCTAATTACACATAGAACAAATACAATCTATGCCTTTGTGTCTCAGATGGAGTTTGACGAGAAGGAGCTGAGGAAGGAGATCAGTTACGCCATCAAGAACATCCACGGAGTCAGGCAAGTTGAGCCAGCATGCAAAAACAAAACATCACATGTAGCACACATTTATCTGCTTACCTGTCTGTCAGCTCTTTTTTTTGTTTGTGTCTGTGTCCCAAACTCTTTTTTTTATGTTTCTTTTATATGTGCTGGCTCTAGTTGTTTTTCTTTTATGAGTGAGCAGTATATATTTATCACCTCCTGGTTGCGTGTCTGCTTTCCATCTGTTTTCCGCGCCATTTGTTCCTATTTTCCCTCCGCTCTTCATCATTTGTTCCTCTTCGTCTGCGTCCTTGTGTTTTTCCTTGCCTGTGTGCTTGTCCCACACTCTTCCCGTGTGTCTCCTGCTCCACTTCTCCATGTCTGTCTTTTGTCTGTATGTCCTTCAGGACAGGCCTGTTCACCCCAGACCTGGCGTTTGAGGCCATAGTGAAAAAGCAGATCATTAAGCTGAAAGAGCCCTGTCTGAAATGCATCGACCTGGTCATCCAGGAGCTCATCAACACAGTCAGACAGTGCACCAATAAGGTATCACTGCATGGTCTCCTGCCCGCCCGCCACACCTGTGCATAGTTAGTGCTGCCAACAGTAGACATTTTAGTTTCTTAGCAATGTGCTTCTGAAAAAAAAAAAAAAAAAAAACAAAAAACCCTGTAAAGAGTGGATGAATTCAAAGTAAGGATTCAGTTTTGACAACCCTGCTTTGAAGTTCACGAACATCAGTGGATGAATTGGAAGGTGCCGGCTGCGCTGCAGTGCATCGGGGTGGCGTCTGAGGGAGGCGGTGGGATCAGAAACAGACGGGCTGTGACCTGTTCCTGTGCAGGTTCATTGCAAAACAAGCTGCAGGCCTGGTTTGAAGTTCTAGCTTGAGTTAGCTGTACTTAGGCACTGCCATGCCTTGAGCTAAATGCTAATGCCGGCTTGCTAACGTTTGCTTTTTGACGCTGAACACAACATACAGCTGCGATTAATGGCAGAACAGTAGTGGGTAAGAGATTACCAAAGTCATAGGCTTTATAATACACATCTACACACGTTGCCATGGCGGTCCATTCAATAGTTGTTGGGATCAGTCATGTTATAGGCTGACTCTTAATACGCACGTGCACTGTGTGCTGGAAGCTGAAATTTTAGAGAACACTTTGAAGAAGCTGCAGCTTGTTTCTGTTCTGAACATGAAGTAGAACTAACTAAACACCTGTTTTTATTCTTTGTCATATTCCTCAATCTTCATCTTCCTTTTCCTTCTTGGACCTCTTTCTGTTGTTTTCCCAAACTATACCATCCAAATTGGGCTTTCATTTCCCCCTTTTTTCTCACCTTGGCCCTTGCCACACCTCCTCCTCTTTCACCTGATATTAAACCTCCCACTCCCATGATACCTCACCACAGGACAGGCCTGTTCACCCCAGACCTGGCGTTTGAGGCTATAGTGAAAAAGCAGATCATTAAGCTGAAAGACCCCTGTCTGAAATGTGTCGACCTCGTCGTCACCGAGCTTGTCACGATGATCAGGAAGTGCACTGAAAAGGTAAAAACCTAAAAGTGATACAGACGGAGGACTGAAAGGGAAAGAGAGTGAATGAGACGAAACAAAATTCAGACCAAAGAGTGACAGAGAGCAGTCAAGATTCAATGAACTAACTCGCCAGTGTTGTTGATTGTTTCCCCCCTCCCCGCTGCTTGAAGGCTTCACCTCACTCCCGTCCTGCTGCTTCCCTCCACGTTGACCCCCAATCAGCCCTTTCCCACCCTGATCCTGGACCCCCTTCAAATCCACCATCAGCACCTGGATCAATGATTTAACAAGCCCTCACCCTGCCTCATGACCAAATCAGATCCCCTTCTCTCACACTATGAAATTTGGCTGCTTTAGAAGTGGCACAAGTGTGGCTGTTTTCCACCCTGTTTTGTCAAGGGAGATATTTATGTGCTTTTCCTGTGATACACTGACACTCATAATAAAACCCCCCACAAGACTCCACCAGAACTCACCCAGCTTTCATCTCTTCCTGAACTCTAATCTCATCTTTTTTTTTTCCCCCCCCTGATGCCTCCCTGATTTATTGAGACTCCCTATGAGCTTGAGATGACTTTGCATTCTCAGGGTCAATTAAAGGTGCAGTATGTAAGATTTAAGTCCCATCTCGTGATGCCACTTTGTACCTCAGGGGGTGATAGTGAGTCACTGTCGCATCAAAGCCTCCCCTCAGTCCGTTTCTCAAGAGTTTTAGCAGTTTGGTGAAAGTTTCTATAGTTTTGCCCTGTTGCTAGCTCGTACTTGGCTTTTTATTTTTTTGATGATTGTAAAGTTCGATTGTTTGAACCCAGTTGTTGATCGATTTGAAAAAAAAAAAAAAAAGCATTAGCGATAGCTTGAGTTGAGTTTACGTCATAGCTTGTTTCGCTCCGGTTTTAGCAAGACCATAGTAGCGAGTAAACAGCCACAGCAAAAGCATATGTTGATACCGTTTGAAATATTTTTTTGGTATGATTTGTGTTGTCAATAGTTGAACTAAAGATCTGTTTTGAATTGTTTAAAAATATGTCAGCTCGCCTGGTTTGAATCTAAAATGGCCTCAGTTTGATAGACGGCTAGATGACGAGGTAATTGAGCTCGCTAACTACAGCTAACTGGTATGAACTGCGTGTAAAAAAAAAAAAAAAAAAATAACCCAGCTAACTTCATTTTTGAAGCTTTTCTGTAACACTATAAAGTTAGCTATGGGTACAACATTAGCATAGCACAGCATTAACTGCTTTTTACTTACTAGTCAAGAGCGAATGTTGTGAGTTCGGCATCAAACTTCATTCTTTAATTGCCAAAAGCCGTCTCGAGAAGTGGAAAGCAACGCCGACGTTAACTATTTATGCTGCTGCTTCTCCCTCTCAGGTTGAACTGAGGGCAGACTGGACTCTAAAGTGACTCACTGTCACCTCTTGTGGTACAAAGTGGTATTACAGGATGGGCCAAGACTCGAGACAAGAGTCAGCCTTAGCACGCTGACTCCAGTAGCTATCTCTGCAACACAATGCACAGAAGTCTTTGACGTGACAGTAAAACTGTTTCTGTTGATAATTTGACTTCATTTTTGAATGTTATGAACAAAACAAAAAAATCTGCCATATTGCACCTTTTTAAGGTGTTGCTGATTTGTAGTGCGGTGCTACTTACCTGAATAAAAGGGATTGAACACCTCTGTGAAAAGAGTTGGCATCACAGCATCTGGACAGAGGACGGCAAACAATACATCTCCGGCTGATAGGAGACTCACTAGTGCATGCACTCAGTCTAAAACACCTCGCCTTAATATTTATGTCAGTAATTGGGTGTAGCTGCTGATGAGGGTACACGGTGTGTTTATAGTGTTGTGTACGCCTGCATACAGTCGGTGTGTATCCTGTCATCATCTGCATCAATCTGCAGCGTTGTGGTTGTGTGTGTGTGTGTGTGTGTGTGTGTGTGTGTGTGTGTGTGTGTGTGTGTGTGTGTGTGTGTGTGTGTGTGTGTGTGTGTGTCTGCGTGCGTGTCTACAGCTGGGCTCGTATCCGCGGCTGAGAGAAGAGACGGAGAGAATCGTCACCACCTACGTCAGAGAGCGAGACAGCAAGACCAAAGACCAGGTGAGAGCGAGAGAGAGAGAGAGAGACGCAGTCGGCCCGACCGGTTTCGCTTCTTGTCTTCGTGTCCACAGAGCAACACGTGTGGTGTTTTTCCTCTCAGGTGTTGCTGTTGATTGACATCGAGCTCTCCTACATCAACACTAATCATGAGGACTTCATTGGATTTGCCAAGTAAGACCTTTATTAGGATTAACAAAGACTATAACTTTTGACAAACTGACTAATCGATGAGTCGATTAGTCAAAATGAATCTACAAATATTCTCTAGCAATTTTCATTCTTTAAGCAAAAATGTGTTGGTTAATTATTCGGAAAAGTGAGCATTTATGCTTTTCTTTGTCGTATGCGAGAGTAAATTTGATAGCTTTTGCATTTTAAACTGTTCAGTCATACAAAACAAACAATTACAATATCTCACTTCTGGCTCTGGGATATTAAAACGGGCATTTTCCACCATTAACTGCTGCCTGAAATGTTCTATCCTCTTGTACATCTAGTTCGTCAGTGTGTCGGGTCTGATCGATCAAATATGATCACCATTACATTTTCTATGTTGTTTTTTTTTTAATACTAAGAAGAAACTAAACTTCAATTAAACAACATTCTAGTATTTATACAAAGGCAAGATGAAGTCGAATCACCAGAAAGAAACCCAACCCAAGAGTTTGTCCTTAGCTGGTACAAATGGAAAATGAAACAAAAAAAACTTCAGTGTGTTTACAGCAGGAAAGAACCCGGATGTTGTAAAGGTCGAGCTCCGAGCTATTTGTTTCTCTCCACTGTGCCTTGTTTTGAATATGTTTCCAAACGTCATGCCCGAGTTCATGTCATTGAATGTGTCTCTTGCAGTGCCCAGCAGAGGACCGCCGCTCACGCCACCAAGAAGAGAGTCATGCCCAATCAGGTAATTAAAGACACGGTGTACACCTCATCTGAAGTCCTCTGTGGCATCAGAGCAGCTGCTTTTTTCCTGCCGTTTTCTTTTTTGTTTTTATTTCTAGTTCTTCTCAGCCCGTCATCTCTCCTGTCACTACTGCCCTTCGTTGCTGCACATTTTCATACTCTTGTCTGTGCCCCTTTTGTCTCCTCTCTTTGTTTCCCTTTTCCTCTCTCTCCTCCTCCGTTCCTCCCTGTAATGGCCCTGGGAGAAATCCTTGTAAGTACCGTGCCACCCCCCCCCCTGCACACCTCCACTCCTCACATCCTCTTTAGGTGGGTGGGGGAGTCAACGCTCCCTCAGACCATGGCGAGAAGCAGAATTTGTGCTCTTTGATGAAAAAGAGGGAAGTGAGAGTTACACTCATGGATTTATTCGGAGAACTGGGCTCGCTCCGCTTCAAGAAAATACAAGAAGACAAATTAAATCACAGCTTTTCCTTTGAAGGTTTACTGTAATGTTTTGTGAAGAGGATGTCGGAGTGGATCTGGTCTGACAGCGGGGTCTAGATGGGATTTAGAGAAGCTCTCTTCAACTTCAACAGTAATAAAATATTGATATTTTACAAGCAGCAGCCGTTTAAAGTGTGGTTCGCCTGTAAAACCTTCGCTGCTGAAGCTGTATGCTCAGGTTCCTCTGAAATCTGCCGTTATATCATTAATTTAAACTCAAAAATGGGGCTCAGGCACTCATGATGCAGGCACTCAGGTATTCAGTGTTTTATCTAGGAGCCAGATTTGATTTCTGACAGCTCCAGAGGCAAAGAAGTTTCACTCTACCAGTTTCAATTCATGATATGGCAGGTATGACACGGCACTTTGGCACTCAGTAGACTGTTCCCCGTCAGCCTGCGGGCTCGTGTACATTTCAGTATGACCACTCGTGTCTGACATGTCTGAAAAAGAAAAAAAAAAAAAACCGTTCTGGTGTTCAATGGAGAATTTTAGGCTTCGTACAGCGCGACAGCTTCCCACCGTTACAAATCGGCTGCAAGTCTGACTCTCCGAGCCTGCAGTGCATTCACGGTTTACGCTATCCAGATTAGTGTACAGCATACGTCTGCTTATTATCCCTGTGTGTCCCTTTGTCTTCTTGTCTGTCAGTCTGGCAAAGAGAGGGATGCAGAGAAGGTGACTTTCCATTTGAACCTGCCGCCGTTTGTTTTACTCTGTAGATTTGTGATGTTTTTTTTTTAACATTGTTGATCTGATTGCACTGTGATCTTTTTTTATGAACTATATTCTCGGACCTGCATGCCTGTTGCGCTACTTTTAATGTTGCTGTGCTATTTCGTTTCGTTTACACATTAACAGGTTGCGATGGTTTCAAAGTTGCGGCCGATTCGTTGTGCGCTGAGGTTTCATTTGTCCTCAGTATCCCGTTTGCTTGCTGTAGATGACCCCTCTCGCGGGGCTTGTCCCATAGTCAACTGTCGGACTCTCGTGTGCAGGTCATCCGCAGAGGCTGGCTCACCATCAACATCAGTATCATGAAGGGAGGATCCAAGGACTACTGGTTTGTCCTGACCGCCGAGTCTCTCTCCTGGTACAAAGACGAGGAGGTGAGGCTGCGTACGTGACGAGAAATGCACAAAAATATGTAATAATAACAATATATGAACCTTTATTCGAAGGGAGGAAGTTTATTTTAAAAGGTAAAAGCTTCATCACCTGGTAATCACTGGGTTGTTACTGTAACACTGCAGGAAAGCTGTATTTAAGATGTGCGAGTTTTATATTTAAAGAATTCACTTGATCTGTGGAGTTGGTGTTGATGAAACAAGCTGATGTTTTTATTTCTTGCCGTCCACCTGCTTTTACACTCATCGCCACATCACCGGGTGTTTTATCAGGAGAAAGAGAAGAAGTACATGCTGCCTCTTGACAACCTGAAGCTGAGAGACGTGGAGAAGGGCTTCATGTCCAGCAAACACGTCTTTGCAATCTTCAATACTGAACAGAGGTGCGGACGCTGTAATCCTATAAAAAAAAGAAAAAAAAGAAAAGCATCACTGTTACGGTGTTTTAATCTTTGGTTGACGGTTGTGCGCGTATGATTTACAGGAACGTGTACAAAGACCTGCGTCAGATTGAACTGGCGTGCGACACTCAGGAGGATGTCGACAGCTGGAAGGCGTCCTTCCTCAGAGCTGGTGTTTACCCAGAGAAAGACCAGGTGCACAAGAGTGTATTTAACGTTTGTATATATACTGCAAGTTATGACAAATAGTATGGACAGATTCCAGCAGAATAAGGATAGCACACCGAGACATGCCGTGTGATCACCTGAGATCTATCAGTTGTTTGCATTTTTATTTTAAATGTTTTTTATTCCATTGAATTGTTTCCAGGACACGTCTACGGAGCACTAAGGCTCTGTTGTTCATATTTCATATTCCATTCACTTCCCTGTTTGTCCAGGAAGGAAACTGGGGCTTCAACATCGAGGCCACTGTTTACCTTCCATGCTCGTATTTGCAGGTCGTTAATTAGATTTAACATCCAGGACGAATTCTGGAGACTGTATTTAAAAAGAGCTGATATTTGTGGTCAGAAATACTTGTTAACTGCAGATAGGAGGGTAAAACTACAACATATAGCTGCATCAGTGTGGAGTTTAGAGATGTGCCCAAGTGAGTTATCAGTGGAGGGAAAGTATTTGTGAAATGTGAAAAGACAACTTTAATTATGATAAAACTCAGCTAAATTATGATTTATTCAGATTTAATCCACAGACTGACTGAATGAAACTAACACACCATCTGTCAATAATAGTTTCAAATATGACTTCTTCCGGATCTCCCTGATTAAAAATGAAAAAGATCACAATGTGGAAGGTTAATATTTACATTAATTTGCTCATTTTGCACAAGCAGATCTGTTTCCTCTGCAGAGGAGAGTTCTTTTCAACTACTTGGCAAATCTACTGTTACGATAGCACAGGTGCGAACTCGCCTGTCTCTTAAAGGGGATGGGAGATGACACTGATCGGTTTATTTCATGTTGCGCCCCAAATCACACCTTTTGATTAATTGAGAGAATCAACTGTGCACCTTACTTTGCGCTCAGATTATGCGCAGTTAAACCTGGTAAGGTGAATATGGACACGACTTAAATGTGCTCAGCTCATCAAAAGCCTTTAATCTCCGTGTCTCTGCATCCGTCTCATGTTCTTCTCTCCGTCTCGGTATTTTTCAGCCCGAGAACGAAAATGCGATGAATCCGAGCGACACCGTGTCCATGGACCCGCAGCTGGAGCGACAGGTGGAGACCATCCGCAACCTCGTGGACTCGTACATCGGCATCGTCAACAAGTCCATCAGAGACCTCATGCCCAAGACCATAATGCACCTCATGATCAGCAGCGTACGTTTCCCCGCTTTGCGTCTCTTTTTACGTTAGTTGCTCATTTTAAGGCCGACTTCTTATCCGTGTTTGTGCAGCAGCGACAGGCAGCTCTAACGGCTCAGCACTAAAGTCGTGGAGTATTTAGCAGTTGGAGACTCAAACCGACCTGAAAAGGAGAATTAAAAACGTACCTTAAATTTGTTATGTTACTCTGAAACTTCTGGATGTGGAAATATGCTAGCTTCCAAACACAATCAATATATACTTTGTAAGGTAATAATGCTGTTGGGCTCGGGTCCAGGATAGTATGGAAAGTTCCCTATATTATCTATATTCATTAGAAAATGGAGGAAGCGTTGGAAAAGTACAGAAATATTTACATTTGGTTCCAGTGCAAATATCACCGTCTCACTGTTATGAGAGATATTAAAATATATACACGCTTGTTAAAAGACAATTACAGAAGTATAGTCCTTTCATAAAGTTTGTTTTTAAATGGTTAAATATGATATAGTGAATCTCAGTGCAATTAATTTAGGATTAATAAATCTGTGTATTTAAAAAAAAAAAAAAAAAAAAGGAACTCATCTATACAAGTAATGTAGGTTGCTCTGGTCCTAACTGCGCCCTCTTTCCCCTCCCGTTCCCAGGCGAAGGACTTCATCCACTCCGAGCTGCTGGCCTACCTGTACTCGGCCGGGGACCAGGGCAGTTTGATGGAGGAGTCAGCCGAGCAGGCTCAGAGGAGAGACGAGATGCTGAGGATGTATCACGCTCTGAAAGAGGCCCTCGTCATCATCGGGGACATCAGCACCACCACTATTTCCACTCCGATGCCTCCGCCCGTGGACGACACCTGGATGGCCAAAGAGCCAAGGTAACAAATTTAAAAAAAAAAAAATATTAAAACCACATGGACATTTAAAAACAGCGTGGTGAGTATGAACAGAACAGTTCTTAGCAGACATTAACATGTAAAGAAATGGTTTCAAGGGTTTAACCTAAATTAATATTTTACTACATTGAAAAAAAAGACTTAAACATTTTAGAAAAAAAATAAATAAATGTAAGTGTTCTGGAAAAATCTATAAAATTGCCTGATGCTCACTGCGAAAAAGCTCAACTGATTTTAGTACTCTAAATATCCAGCAGAGGTCCTCCAACGTCTAGTTTTTCTTTCCAGAGTACCATATGTTCTGTTGTGCCTCGTTTGACTTGATTGAATTCAGCAAACAACATACAGAGGAAAGGCCAGTTCAGACCAATGATCCATGACAAGATGATTTGAAACTTCACTGGCAAATAATTTGTCGAGTCTTAAAACATGAACGAGGATAGCAATAATACATTTTTAGTGCTCATGAAACCGTCAAAACAAGAACAACAACACTTTTTCTGCAACGCTCTAAAGCAGGTTCCTCTCGTCGCAAATCTTTGGATTCAATTACACAATATAAATTCTTGTAAGAATATGTAGTGTGGACTTTAATAACTTTACCAGAAGATACTGTACATCATAAATGGCATCGACAACAAAAGGCCCACATGTGGATAATTCCATTAATGGAATCGAATCTAAAATATATTCATTCGTTTTCTGTCTCGGTCAGTCCTCCCCCGGGCTCCCGTCCCGCCTCGGCAACAGCGCCACCTCCCGGTCGCCCCCCGGTGGCGAGGGGGGCCACCCCGGGTCCTCCTCCCCCTCTCAACCCCTCACCGGCGTTCGGAGCGCCGCCCGTCCCTTCCCGACCCGGCCCTCCGTCAGCCGCCTACGCAGGCGATCCCAACTCTGCCGCGGTGCCTCTCGTCCCATCGAGGCCGGCCCGTGTGCCTCCAGCGCTGCCGCCGGGCATTCCCAGGTAAAAAAAAAAAAAAAAAAAACATGCACGCGCGCACACACACGCACACACATTTTGATGCTTTGGTATTGGTGATGGTTGCTGGTCCGTGGAGACAGCCGGTGAAGGGTTGTAACTACACAGTATGATCTGGCTTTTGGTGGTTTGGGAATCGTTAGTGCATGACTCTGACATTTTTTTTTTTCCCTTGCATGTTTTTTTTTTTTTTTTTCTCTCTCCCTCCTCCTCCCCCTCCCCTCCTCTCTCTTCCTGCAGCAGAAGACCCCCGACTGCTCCCAACCGACCCACTGTCATACGTCCTTCAGAGCCCTCCCTGCTCGACTAGAAACACACAAACAAGCATATTTGTTTTTATCTGCTCATCCAGACTTTGTTTACACCTCTGCAGTTCTTTCAAGCAGAAGTAGTCACTAAAATGAGGTATAATTCCTGTAACTGCAGACTACTGTAACTGGTAATCTGATGCTGTTTCAGTCTGTGCATTTCAGAAGCATTTTGTATGTAATTGTTTCTTTGTGTAGATATCTTCATCTTTTTTTTTTTTTTTACATACTAGTAATTGTTGACATTTTCTGCATTCAGGATTATGAAAAGGGATAAATTTGATGATTTTGGTGACTTGAAGGTTATGAACCAATAAGTCATCTTGGAATTTTGCCCGTTTCATTTGAAATGAAATACGTCTTAAAAAAAACCAATACGATTCCTAACTTTTTATATTACGATAAGAAAAAAGTTTTAGAAGTCATTTTGTGAGTTGTACACTTGCTAATGTTTTGTCAGTCATTTTACACACTGAGCACCTCAATAAGTAAGCAGCACTTTTGGATAAAAGTCATTTTTCTCAGCTTCTTATAGGCTAATTAAAATTAGACTTACCAACAGAATTTAAATGCTTTTTCTATGCTTCAATATGTTGGCTAATTGCTAACTCTTTTTCCCCCCCCCCCAAGTATACTATAGTTAGGTTTTAATATTTCTCGTTTGTCGACAAAGTAAAGATGAGACCGAGGAGGGCGGTTAGGTGGAGGTGCTGCAGCATCGTGGGAAGTCCTCTGGTGTAATTCTGATAATTAAACAGTAGTTGAGGTAAGAATGATCTTACCCAGTCAAACATCTGCTGACAGTTACCTTCCACAACTCCTCATCCTCAGTTAAAAAAAAAAAAAAAAAAGAAAAAAAAGTGCCTCGAGGGAAAAATGATTTTGATTACTTGAGAAATCAAAGCCATAATGAAAAAAAAATATGATGTTAGAAAGACGGCTTCTCTTTCGCAAAGTGATGGAGTGAATAAATGACTAGAAAAAGAAGGTGTGGTGGCTGGTGCTTCTTCTTGCTGCGAGACATTCTTTGCTTGACTTCTTTTATCAAAGCTTTTCTTTATTTTCCGACAGTAAACATGCAGAACATGCTCCCCGTCACCGAGCTCAGCAGCGTGTTCAGTATTCAGATCAGGACCTTTTGGATTTACAGCTCAGTAAATCAGACACAGTTGAGCAGAACAGAAACATTTCACTTTTCTGTGTGCAGCCTGGCAAGACCTTCCTTGCCACTCAGTGTGATGGAGCTGTCGGTCGCTATGGTAACCATGGTTGCCAGTGGCAACACGCAGAAAAGATGGTGTTACTAGTCGCTTTTGGGGGCCTGAATGAATAAATGTATACACGTCCCACGGTTTTCTGCATACGTTTTCCTTCACCAACAATTATGTCACTCACACAGAAAGAAAAACACGAGTTTCAAACGTGCAAAAACTCTCGTGGTTACGTGACTTCATACATGTGTGAAACGCGCATCTTGGGGAGATGTGGTTTTGGCACATTTTCACGGCGCAACGTGTGAAGTCCGTGTAGATTCCCATGTGAAAGTTTTCCCACATATTTTCCCCGAGTTATCACTTGTTGCAGCATGTAGTAAACGTGTGTCATACATCACATGCGTTCCATGAGGAAAAACATTCGAAAATGTATATTCTCCCCCCCCCTCCGTAGTGGCAGCTGCGTTTTACGGATGCACATCAACAATCAGAAACTAACTGGAAATCTTACCTTCTTTTTGTGGTCCTTCCACCCAGGCGACCGCCACACGTCCCTTCTCGTCCCAACCACTGGTGAAGGAAGCTCCGGATGTCGCCCGCTCAGACTTGGGCTCGGTGGCCACGCAGCGGCTCAGCCAGCCGGAGCAGGAGGGGTCCGCTCCGCTTGATGCACTCGGCATTATAAGTGCAGGTGTCCCAAAGGCTTTTCTGTGGTGCAGAGCTGCTTCCCATTTACAATTCTGAGGCCAGACATCTCAAGAAGGGACAAAATGTAGAAATAATGGCCATTCGTCATGACGGTAGTTATGACTGGACCAAAGCTGACATCTTGTGTGTTGCAAATAGATGAAATGACACAAACCACTAATAATGTATGTACATACAGGTATATTAATAAGCTTACTCATCATTTTCTAGTATTTATATATATATATATATATACACTCTGTACATCCATTTTTATGTTCTTCTCTGCCTATAAGTGCTAACAAAATAACTTGAAATGATCATCAAACCTGAGGAACTAAAAGTCAAACAAATTCTGGAGACCACAAAACTGCATCTTGTTCTTAAATTAAAAAAGGAAATTTACACGCCAGCTACTTCTGCTTACTTATATTGTGAGAAACTGTAAAATGTGCAAACAAAGTATTTGCACATATGAACTACAAATTTTAATTTAACTCATAAGCGCATCTTTGGCAGTTAGTTCAAACTGCATGATAAAGAAAATCCTTAAAGTTTGGCTGTTTAGCAATTGCAACAAATTTAGTTGAAAATCCTTCATTCAGGTAATGTAACCTTCTACCAACAACTACAGTTAATCTTTAAGTGGCTACTAAAATATGATTTGCTACCGCCTTATGTTTTCATACCAACGTACTCTTAATGTCAAAGTATTTTTAGGGGATCAGATCAGACGTTTGGAGGAGCAACATCTGCACAAAGTGTTTTTACATGCGTATGTCCTGAATGGTTCGTGGAAAAATGCGGTGAAAAACATGTCATGTAAACGTATCTAAAAGACACACAACACTAAATAAATATTGTTTTAGATTAAACTGTGCCAAATAACATCAGAAGCTGTCACGTGAGTATTAAAGATGTCACTGTTAACAACACTGAGGTCTCGTACACAAGAAGCCGACATTTTTCTGAAGTACATGAAGGAAAAAGCAGAAAACCGCTTTAGTAACGAAGCTTTGTCTCTACTGAGTGTTTAACTTTGGATTTCCATTAAATGTTGCTGGAAACATCCCCTGCATTACTGTTTTTCATAACGCTTATAGCTGCAGTTTTTGTTCTGCAAAAACAACTCGCATCAGTTATTTCCGGTGTAAAAATGCATTTATTTATGATCCATGACTTATGAAAACCTGTTTTTCCTTTAATTACCTAACAGACTATGCAACAAACATCTGCTTCAGTAGAATCAAAATCACATTCAGTTGACGCATGGAGACGCAGAAGAATAAAAAAAACAAACTGCAAATTTGATCATCTAAAAAGACAAAAAAAAAGAAAAAAGGACCAAAGCTAGACACACGAACACAAACCCAACGATCAGTGTGCTCATACTGCATTATAATGCTTGCAGACCTGAAGTGACATTCACACGTCTGGAAGAGAACTGACACATTATTGGCAATCATCCCTCGTTCTTGTTCTGCGTTCTTATTGGTCAACATGGACTGTATGTACTGGCACGTGACAAGAAATTAGAAACGTCTTAGAAAAAAAACAAAAAAGAAAAAAAAACCCCAACACAAAACACTTCACCAATAAGGCTGTAACCAAGGAAACACCTGGAGTGACCACAATTTAAATCACCGATATAATGGCAGGATCTTACGCTGTCAAGACTACAAGAGGAAATACTATTGCCAATAACACTATTGCACAGTTATCGCTTGTAAACCTTCAAACTAGGAGTTCTGGAGATCCGTTTTTTAAATTTTTTACGTAACCGACCTCCTACCCTTTATGTTACCTCTAGTGAAATAATCCAAAGGCCTCTAACTAGTTTCACAACAGCACTTTCAACTACATGGAATTCCTCATTGGTTTGTGGTAAGTTTTGACATTAAAAAGGCACTACATGAGATGGAATGGCCAACTTAAACTTTTTCAGTCTCGTACTCCTCTGGTTACCCCTTAGAGGCCGATCATCCTTAATTATTGCTCAGAGACATCTAAAGCAACATGTCAGGAATTAAATGAAGGTCTGTTAGCATTTGTGTTGATTGCTGGTGCTCATTTAGACACGATGGACAGTAATGGGGTGTAGTTTGAAGGGTAAACCAGGAAAACATCTTGTGCCGCCATGTTTTTTTTGTGTGCCTGTGAAATTAGTCCCTCTATGTGCGGACCCTCCGCTTATCCTCAAACAGTTTGCGGACCGTGTAGACCTGCGAACAGAGACGGCAAGATATCAGGCGCTGTGTGCGTGTGAAACAGATTTATGCGTACTGCGAAGTGTTGCGTCCGTGATGTATTTTACCTGGGTGAGGGCCACACACAGCATCACCAGCACACTGGCACACGACCAGAAGGAGACTCTCCAGAGGTTGTCTTCCAGGAGGTTTCTGTCCCGCGCCTCGAAAGCACGCAACACCGTCTGCATCTGACGACTGCGCTCCAGGCGTCTGTGCAGCGAGTCCATGGACTCCTGAGGGAAATGAAGGTGGGTGCAAAGGGCATTCAAATTACAGAGGAAGCACAACTTGCGTCAAGGAACCTACATCTTTGCTGCCTCAACAGAATTCATGAGAAGATGTTTTGGTTTCGATTTGACATTTTCGCCAAACTGTAAGATTTAGTTGGTTTTAGTTGAACTCTGATGAGGTCGAGTGTCTTCGATTACTTAATGGCCAAGACCGACGTCATTCTAATTTTTCCGTATCGTTAGCAAATCCCACAAAGACACCAAAACCATCAGTGCGTTAATCAGTCTTTTAAAACTTTCCCACTTCCCCAGCGTGTCTGGCTCAACTTTTTCTAACCTAAGACAAACAGATCATAGACATGTGACTTCCTATTTCCCCCCCCTAAATAATGCAAAAACAACACTCAGTGCATTTGTCGGGAACTACTATCAGATATGAAGCAATACACTCCAGTGAGTATTCCTGACTGCATAACAGTCTTGAGTTGATGTAGGACTGCAACTAACAAGTATTTTAGATAATGGGTTGATTTTTATTTTTTTTCCCCTCAATTAATCGACTGGTTGCTTTGGTCAGAAAATAGTGAAAAATGTCAGCAAGTAAAGTCTAAAATATCTCGTGTCCCGACCGACTGTCCACAACCAAAACATATTCAGTTTATTATCATGGCCGACCAAGAGAATCTAAAAATATTTACTTTTCAGAAGCTAGAAGAAGAGATTTCTTGCATTTATTCGTGAAAAATTAACTCAAAATGATGAATAATGGGAGTATTTAGTGATAATTTTTCTGTCGATCAACAAAAATCAACAAATTGTTGCTGCTCTGGATTGATTCCAACAAAGCTGCAGTATTTGTTTTCATGCCGAGCCTGGAAGTTGTTCCGACACCGTTTGCACACATCTAAGCCAACGAGAGCAGTTCACCAAGAGGTCCGATAACATCGTGAGCGAGTTTTTCCTTTTTTTTTTTTGTTACCAATTTTCTAAAAAGCCAAAACATGCATCTCACCCGGATGTCTTCCAGCTTGTAATCAAGCTGGCTCCCGTCAGGCTCCACGATCCCCATCCACTCCTCATCTCCACCCGTGTCTCCTCCTTGTCCCTCGATGATGATCTCGAAGAACACCATTTTCTCCGAGAAGCGACTGAAGCTGTTGTCAAAGCAGATTTCATAGTCTCCGTCCTCGGTGGGCTCCACGCTGAAATACCGGGAGGTCAAGAGACGAAAGGTCAAATAAACCCGCGTTACACAGCCGGGTCAGCGGTATGAGATGTAAATGAGGCGTTCAGGCCACTAACACGTGGACTCCGTCGGAGCGTCGAGACTCCAGGATGAGCCGGATGCCGTTCGGGGAGAGGATGGTGAAGTCTACATCCATACCGGCACCTGCTATCACCTGAAAGTACACGCACACAAAACTTGTACAGCGTGATCCAATTAAAAGTGGACAGGTCTGATATCATAATCATATTAAAATGCAAAACAAGAGGAAGGCAACCGTTTTGATTTGATTAATTTTTTTGGCATACAAGACACCCGAATTCCACTTCTGCCTCCCGCTGGTCAGAAACAACAACACTCTCGGTCCTTGCGAACGGAAACGATGTTCGTGTTTATTTGCATTTAGAGTGGAAAAGTGAGATCAGATCACAAGCGGTCGGCCACTCGAGCTGCACGTAGAGACACGTGGTAGTCGCGGTCGACGTATTTAACCAAAGGCAAACAAGACGGCTGTGAACTGAAGAAGCCTTTCGGGTGAGAGGATAAACATCTGCAAGAAATTTTCAAGCAAGTCAAGTTGCCTTTCGATAACACTTAAGACTGACCACGACGCGGATGAATGAGAATCTTCAGATATTTTATGATGCCAGGCGCGACTTGATGTAACTAGAGCCGTCCAAGTTTTGTTTGGATCCTCCAAGACACAATGTTAATGTGTGAACGGGGCCTTTAGGTTGAGACTCTCCCTCTTAACAAACAAACTGCTGACCACAACAACTTCCCAATTACCAATACCGTGTCCAGTTTAAAGCATCTTTGAACTGACATTTATACGCTGTTGCATAGTTTAGACCACAGTAGAGCTGAAACAATAAGTTGAGCAACTAATCAGCAACCATTTTAAGGACAGAGGACTCGAGTATTTGTGAATATTTGCTGCTTTCTTATAACATCTCTGGCAGTAAATTAATCAGCTCTCTACTTATTTTGTCCAAAAAGCAGTCCAAAGCAGAGACCGACCCATTTATAGGTTGGTTGACTTTATCAGACGATATTGGCCTAACATGGATATATCACATTTGTCCAATTGTTTTTTTTTGTTGTTTTTTTTTACAAAAATAGACAATCGAGTTTGATTTGAAATTACTTGTTTTGTTTTCTTTCATTTTTAACAATGACCATAATCTCTTTAAAAAAAAAAAAAAAAGTTATTTATAATTATTACATTCCAGTGAAGTTCAGTTTTGATGCCTTGATATTGTAGACAATAAATAAATAAAAAGTTAAATACTTTATATATTTTCGTCACAAGTGTTGATAACCACATTTTAGTTGGCTTTTTTTTTTTTTTTTACTTTCTAATATCACCATCACCATTGACCTAAAAAAAAAAAAAATCCTCTAAGAATAAGTCACGTGAACATGTTGCCTCTGGGATATTGAGATGGATGTTTTATAGCTCATAAGTTAACGTAGTAAACCGTGTGCAGTTAAATGGATGATGAAAATGGTTTGATTTCACTGTGCACTCAAGACCTCGTGTGGCTCCGGTCTGATGATGGTGGGATGCAATAAAAAATAAATAAAAATCAACCTTTGCTGTTGATAACTAGTAGCTTGAAGGTTTGCTCCAACACGGTCCTTTCAGATCCGTGTGCGACAACCAGGGACTCTGATTCAGGACTTGAACCCGCTGGAAGACCAGAGGCTGGAGGATCAACAGGATCTGACACCATCACGTTTGTACAACCTGTCGTTTGCATAATGAGTCAGTCCCGATAAATTTAGTGGCATGCGCTGTGACATTTTACTTCCTCTACATTATTTCTGCACACCAGTGATCAGTGGAGTGAAACAATCTTGCACAAATGGTGGGATATTAAAAAAAAAAAAAAAAAAAAAAAAAGTTGGATTTGAAGTTATGAATTTTAACGCGAGATTTCCTGGAAACTGTGAGCCACAGTTACGGTAGTTGCTTCGGTGGTCATGTGAACTTCCTCGACGTGAAGGTAATGGATGAATACGAGCTGCCATTTGCTTACAGATGCGGTTTAATGCCGGCTTATTAAAATACCCGTCAACGACCTGCACGTGAGCTACGGCCACCAATGTCCTCTTCCTGCACGGCAGGTAAAAAAAAAAAGCCTTTCCGCGATAACGTGTGATTGTGACTCCTGTCCCCTCAAAACAGTTACCTGATATTCGACCTCCATCGTGCCATTCTTTACTGCCGTTTGAAAGAAGCACTCGGCTCTTCCGGCTGGCAGCAGAAACGTGAACTCGCCGTCTTGGCTCTGCCCGAAACAGCACCCAGACCCTGCGCACCACAGAAAGACGACTGCGAGGGCGAGCAGCCGTCCTCCGCTGCTCATTTTCCTCCGGAGAACAGCCATGGTGAAAATATTCCCATGCACAGGGCTATCTAAGTTCAGCCATCTCCTTCGCATCCCCACTTCCGCAGCAGAACTTTGCGACGCCGTGATTGGGTGAACGAGCACAAGGTCACAGACCAATCAGGGGAGGAAGAGTAGCAATCCTCCTCCAATCACTGCAGGGCTGAGGCGCACAGTTGCAGGCATCATAATCGAAGCGTTGTGACTCATTACACTGGCTCCTGATGAAATATGGAGTCTCTTCAGTGACAAACATGATTGATATTTTGAGGAGATCAGTCAATAATAACAACACTGAATACATAAATAAACTCGAACTACTGCCTCAGGGTTGTATGCCTCCACCAACCAGTGAAGTTGTAGTTTTCTTTCCAGAATCCTATATATAATATATGTAGAGATAGGCTATTGATTGAGTCCTTAGCCAATGAAGCTGATTAACAGCAGACAATCCTTTAATATATATATTTAATGCAAGGAAGTTCAAAAGCGGATGACTTGCACACATCTTCATACCGATAGCACAGAAGATTTATGGACACCCAAGATTGGTGTCACCAAGTCATTGTCCGGCCAAATGTGAAATATGGTGACAATTTCCCCTTCAGTTCCCGAGTTATTGACAGAAAAGGGTTTTTGATGTCATAGTCAAGTTGACCTTCGAGATATAAAATGTCATTCCTTCGTCATTTCATCCTGTTAAACGTTTGTGTGAAATTTTTGTCATAATTAGTGTATGTATTATGGCGTTATGGCCACAAACATGTTTTGACCTCAAACCATTAACAGCCAATCAATTCATTCTCGAGTCCAAGTGAGCATTTGTGCCAAATTTAATGAGATTCCCTGAAGGGCGTTACTGAGATATCGCATTCATAGAAGTTGATGGACATAAGGCCATTGTGGCCTCAACCTTAGACTCCAAAAATATGATCAGTTCATTAATGGAAGGTCAAGAATGGAAAAACTGTGCCCATGATTTTACAGACACTGAGGTCATAGGTCACAGGAAACACCAATGGATTTATATAGCTGTTAATGTAACAATGCAACAGGTAAACCGCTCATTCACAAATAAAAACAACGTAATCATGACCTCAGTTGTACCCGTGACAAGGTAATTTCTAATATAACGATTACAGGGTTAAGACACTTTCCACCTGTAACCGCTTCCACAAATATAAGCCATATCAATCGATGGTGTAAAAATGAAAAAACAAACAAAACCAAAGTTAATAAGCTCTACATACTCTTCTTTCAGTCTCTGACAAGACAGCTGCAGCTATAACAATGAGAAATGAGCGGGGCTTGTTGTAGGGAGGCAGATTTGCAAGCTATGGCAATATTCACCATTTATGTCGATGCCTGCCAGCTGTCAACAACATAAAACCGAATCATTAACTTTATTACTTGCAGCCGTGTCTGCCATTCATTGACAATTTCACATGTAACAATGCTTTTATTATCGGACTCCCTGTGACGGACTATCATGCTTTCATTCTGCCTTCAACTAATATTGGACACTTGGCAAGGATGAGCTTGTGATTTATTATAACATTGGCGTAAATACACCCTAAGGGTTGCTTTCAAATGTTTTTTTTAATAGCTAGTTACATCACTCAAATTTCACCATATTTGCCATGTTCATGCAATTTATATTCCAGAACCAGAATATAAAATCTGATGCAAATCGGCCAAACGGTGAGGCTCTGGTAGCCTATTTTGTTCAAACGTCATAAAAACTACATTACAGATCCTAGGAGTCACTTCCTGCAGCTATAACGAAGAAGATGGACCTGGCAGCCTGCACTAAAGCTCTTTGAAAAGGTACTATACAAAAAGTGTAAATATTAGCCTACCTGGACTTAAATGTCGCAATTGTGATCATGTTATTAATAAGAACGGTTTGTTCCCAAGCCGATGGGCGTCATCTCCATCCTGGAAGAAGAGTGCATGTTCCCCAAAAAAAACACCAAAAAAAACCATCTCTTTCAAGAACAAACTGTATGACCAACATCTTGACAAGAACAACCGCTTCTTGAAGGCCAAAACAGTGAAAGGGAAATCTGAAGCTCACCTCGGTGCACTACATCACCGGATGGCTCTAGAACAACCAAGACCCGCTGAACAAGCTGGCGGTGCAGCTTTACCAAAAATCAGTCAAAATACAAGCCATGTTTTATGCAAGCTTCTCAGGAACAGATGGTCATTTTTCTGGATTTTTTTTTAAATATATATATATATATATATATAAAGTCAGATTATTTCCTTGCCTGAACTCATGAACAGTCTCTGTAGATGTAATAAATAAAATACCGTATACTGACTGAAAATACAATGTCGATTTCTGTTTATTATGAACACGCAGTGAAAACTTTACAGAAGTGATAATGTACAGTCATGCATGCTTAAAAATTGTCATCGATGCAGAGGCAGCTGCAGGAGGAGCAAAAGAGGTAAGAAGAAAGGAGCATCTTTCCAAACAGTGTCAGCTCTGTAAGATACTAAAGCTGACAACCATTTCCGGCAACATACAGTCAAAATGTTTCATTCAAATCATTTAAAAATACAACAAAATAAAGACAGTTGCATCTGAGTTAAACTGCTCATCCATTAGTTCAAATCTCTGCTTTCCACATTACTTGTCTGGTTACATGTTTAAGGAGTACTTTGACCCTTTTTGAGAAATATGATTTGTTGCTTTTTTGGCGAGGAGTTAAATGGGATCACAGCTACTCTGCATTTTAAATATAAGGAGGACAGCTAGCAACTGGTTAGGGTAGTTTGGCACGAAGACTGGAAGCTGGGGGAAACAGCTGGAATGGGCTCTCTTCCAGATGGATGTACTAAGCTAAGCAGCTGCCAACAGTAGTTTTATATTTACTGTTCCATTTAATTTTATTTCCCCAAATC